>NC_057799.1:234333277-234552769 GCF_018294505.1 Triticum aestivum
AACAGGACCCCCGTTTCGACCGTAGGAGGTCCGTTTCCTCCGTTTTGCGGTACGCATACCCCTCCCCATGAACACGACGCATTCCCTTGCCTCCCCATGAACACGACGCATTCCGTTGCCTCCCCATGGACACGACGATGACGCTGTTTCTCCGTTCCGACCCAGCCATGTACACGAGCCCTGGTCGTACGTATGCGCGAGTAGGCGTTCGAGACCCCGCCCGTATGTACACGTACGTGGCCGTATTTTCTTTCTTGCACCCTGGCCGCTGTACGTACGTGTACATGCTACATGCACGCCTCTACTACGACACGTACGCGCCTCTACTACGACACGTGCACGCCTCTACATCCACCAGTATATATGTACGTACACGTTCGCGACCAGAATGACAACGCTACTTACGCTTCGACCAGGTGGGTCCCGACTGTCAGGCACTTCCTTGCCTGCGAAGATGTAGCTGGTGGGTCCCAGCAGTCAGGGGGGCGAATCACTTTTTTTGCCCGGACGCACTTCCTTGTGTGCGAAGATGTAGCCGGTGGGTCCCAGCAGTCAGGGGCAAACATTTTTTTCGCGAAATACGGTGGCCCGTCCGGTGGGTCCCCGCTGTCAGGTGGAGGAATAATTATTTTGCACGTAATAAGGAGGCACTTCCTTGCTGCGGCCGTGGACCCAGCTGTCAGCCTCTCCACGTACAGTCCACGTCCGATGGAAGCCTTCCTTGACCACGTTGACCACGCCGCGCCGAGAGCACCAGGGCGGTGGACGACGGCGAGGCCTAGGAAGGGGACGACGCGGAGCCGGGGTAGACGCGGCAGTGGATGCCCACGCATAGAGGAGTACGAGGGTTCATTGGTTCGCTGCGGTGTGAGGCTGCCGTCGCCGCAGAATAACAGGGGGTGTGGGTGAGTAGAGGGATGGCCTGGTCAGCGGTGGGAGTAGTAGGGGGCGGTGAGGCCTCCGCCGCATCGCAGCCGGCCACGGGAGGCAGGAGCACGAGGCACGACCGGCGCTGGTTTGGGCGGCTGGAGCAAGAAGACCAGAGGTTGAAGAAGCACTACGGCCGTTGGATGGACATCGTACGGTCACTGGAGCTAGAATCGTGCATATTGACTAAGTTGACAAAGCCCTCCGTCCCCATCAACTTAGATAGGCCCACAAGTCAGCCTGCCACTATACTGGGTCCCAGCTAACAAGGGGAGTATTCATTTTTTGTGCGTAATAAGGAGGCACTTCCTTGCATGCGAAGATATAGCTGGTGGGTCCGAGCTGTCAGCGGCGGTAACGTTTTTTTCACGAAATACAGAGGCCCTTTCGGTGGGTCCCTGATGTCAGGTGGAGGAATCATTATTTTGCGCGTAATAAGGAGGCATTTCCTTGCGTGCGGCCATGGACCCAGCTGTCGGCCTCTCCATGTACAGTCCACTTCAGATGCATGTCGGTCGTTGACCACGTTGACCAGGCCGCGCCGAGAGCACCAGGGCGGTGGACGACGGCGGGGCCTAGGAAGGGAACGACACGGAGGTAGGGAAGACTCGGCAGTTGTTTCCCACGCGGAGGGGAGTACGACAGTACAAGGATTTACTGGTTCGTCTGCCGTCGCCGGAGAATAACAGCAGGTGTGGGTGAGTAGCGGGATGGCTAGGCCAGCGATGGGATTACGGTGGGGCGGTGAGGCCTGCGCGGCAGCACATCCGGCCCTGGGGAGGAGGGAGCAGGCAGTCCCACCGGCGCTTGTTTGAGCGGCTGGAGCAGGAAGAGCAGAGGTTGAAGAAGCACGACGGCTATTCGATGGACATCCAGCAGTCACTGCTTGTGCGTCAACCTTTTTTTAGGAAAGCCTCAAATATGTGGAAAACAGCATAGAGCCCATCTGCCATTATTTCTAATAATTTATAGCCCATTTGCTAATTCTTAAGGTTTTTTTGGAGCCCATATTCTGTTTCTTAGCATTACAGCCCATATTGTGGCCACGGTTAAAAAATTATACGAAATTTTGCATATTTCGGTGCGGTCCGAACTGTTTTTAATCCCGAAATTTCGACCCACATTCAAACTGATTTAAAAAATAAATGTATATCAGTATAAAATCCAACAAATTCTCCACGCATAAAAATTAATGTAATTTAAAATCTCGAAATGAAAAAAAGATATTTGAAACTAATTGCCGGTTTGGTGTGTTTTAAAAATGTACAGCCCATTTCTCATTACTGATAGGCCATTTTCTCGGCCAGCCGAATGAAGCTCTCCTCGTCTTGAAAGATTTGTAGCCTAACAGGCCTGACAAGGCGACTTACTTGGCAAATCACAAGAAAACTGGGCTGTGGCCGTGGACCCAGCTGTCAGCCTCTCCACGTACAGTACTCTTTCGATGGAAGTCGGTCATTGACCACATTGACCACGCCGCGCCGAGAGCACCAAGGCGGTGGACGACGGCGAGGCCTAGGAAGGGGACGACGCGGAGCCGGGGAAGACGCGGCAGTGGATGCCCACGCGGAGAGGAGTATGAGGGTTCACTGGTTCGGCTGCGGCGTGAGGCTGCCGTCGCCGCATAATAACAGGGGGTGTGGGTGAGTAGAGGGATGCCCTGGGCCAGCGGTGGGAGTAGTAGGGGGCGGTTAGGCCTCTGCGGCATCACAGCCAGCCACGAGAAGCAGGAGCACGCGGCACGACCGGTGCTGCTTTGGGCGGCTAGAGCAAGAAGACCAGAGGTTGAAGAAGCACTATGGCCGTTGGATGGACATCGTACGGTCACTGGATCTAGAATCGTTCATATTGACTAAGTTGACAAAGCCCTCCGTCCTCGTCAACTTAGTAGGCCCACAAGTCAACCACCCACTATGGTGGGTCCCAGCTAGCAGGGGTTATTCATTTTTTGGTGGGTAATAAGGAGGCACTTCCTTGCGTGCGAAGATATAGCTGGTGGGTCCGACCTGTCAGCGGGGGGAACGTTTTTTCGCGAAATACAAAAGCCCTTCCCACGTACAGTGCGTAATAAGGAGGAACTTTCCTTGCGTCCGACCATGGACCTCGTGGGTCCCAGCCGTCAGGCTCTCCACGTACAGTCCTCTTCCGATGACTCTCGTATGTTGACCACGCCGCGCCGAGCGCACCGAGGCGGTGGACGACAGCGAGGCCCCAGACTGGAACGACCCGGAGATGGGGAAGACGCGGCAGTGGAGTCGCAGACGGAGAGGAGTGGGAAACTTGACTGGTTCGGGTGCGGGGTGGGCCTACACTTGGCAGAGAATAATAGGAGGTGCAGAGTGGAGGGATGGCCTGGCCATCGGCGGGGTAGCGTTTTGCTGAGGAGCGCAAAACAACGCCGCTGGACGCCGAAGGTTGGAGTAGGCGGTTCCGGCAGCGCTGGGGGAAGAAGACGAGAGATTGAAGAAGAATGCCGGCCGTTGGATGTAAATCCAACGCCTTCTTAGGCTTCGACCTACTGGCCCACATGTCAGCCAGTCCATTTGTTTTTTTAGTCTATTTGGTGGGATGGGTGAAACAATGATGTAGCATCTATGCAGCCCGTTTCAATCCCATTTGCATATTTGTCTAAATCCGCGGACTTGCTGGGGTGGGTGAAAATATCATGTTGGGCTAGACGGAGAAATGTTATAAAAACATAAACACATGATTGCACGTCAGTAAAATCTTTGCAAGCTTATGTACGCAATCACTAGGAGTTAACTTGCCAAGTTATATATAAACAATTATTATTATTATTTTGTAAGAACTTTCAACTTACGAAATAAAATATCATTTTAATTCGATGAGTTAATAGTACGTGGGGTATTATTATTTTTTAGGCTAGACGTGGGATAGTTGAGTTGGTTCTAGGGGAAAGTATAGGGAGAAAACTCAGTTTACATCGAAAAAGAAAGTGGGAGAAAATTCAGAGACCTGCTGGGTCCACCTGAGGAGGGGAATATGTTGGGAGGAAGGAGATTCAAAGCACGACAGCCGAGTGAACTAGTTTTTTGACGGACAAGTGAACTAGTTTACATACATAAGCAAATAGCCACTAAACAAAGCAATCAGGTTAATGGGTTCTTAAAAGAAATATTTCGGACAAAACAGATAATTACGACACATAGGCTAATGCATGAAACACTCAGATGATAAAGGTGCTTATAAACAGATAAAGTACAACAACTAGACCTTCCTGGCACGCTTGATCATGACGTTGCGGCTGTCCGTGTACTCGTCGGTTACGGGAAGCAGACACGCCCTCATGTCCAAGATCTGGCTGTACATGTCGTAGCATGCGTATGCGTCCTTGGCGGCGTAGGTTATGTAGGCTAGATTCAGAGGTACCTCCCACGTGTTCAGGTCGTCTTCTTTCATGTTGGCGTATCATGGGTCGATGATGGTGTCAGCGAGGTCAACCACGGAGTCCTTCTCCTGCCCGTTGCTGATGATCTTGTATTGCTTCTATATGTCGACAAGCTTGTTGCACCAGATGGCCGAATCGTCGCGTTCTTCCTTCTCTCCACTGTAGCGAAGGTGCAGTCGGCGCTGCTGATGAAACGGGCGAATGCTCCAGAACCTGGTGCAGCCATAGGACTGAGGCGAGGCAGAGCTTCACCGAGTCCGTATCGTTGGTGTACATCACATTCAACTTGGTGCAGCCGTAGGACTGAACGGCGAACTCAAAGGGGAACTCCTTGCTGAAGTTCATATCCAACAGGCTCACCCCTCGGATCGCCATTGGAGTGTCTTCGAGTGAACGAGTGTGTAGGCGGCGGCAGCAATTCGTATTTCAGCTCTTGGGGAACTGGATTCAACAGTAAGCTGAGTGTGTATAGGCGACAACAGTTACTACCCCTCCCTCGTCCGGTGCACGCCCGACAGAAGATGCACCCACGACCACACGTCGGTTCACGAGCGGGTCTGTATTGGTACTGTAATAACAGGAGTTAGTGGTCACTTTACTTAAATTTAATTAGCTTTAATAGAAATTTATACTTAAAACAAGCAATGCATTCGCTCGTTCTATCAGTGCCACAGGATCAACATGCACAACAATTAGAATTATTATTCTCAGGACGCACACGATCAGCACATTTGTCGCACTTTCACAAAGATAATACTACCAAGTTTGAACTGTTTGTTATGGTTGTTGTCCTCTGCATCATCATGTCGTGTTTCCTAGCTTGCAAGATTCAGAACGAACAAATAAGATCCAAATAATAAGTACAACAAAGATGCCTACACATCTCATTGATTCCGAGCTTGCAAGATTCAGGACCAACAAATAAGATCCAAATAATAAGTACAACAAAGATGCCTACACATCTCATTGATTCCCAGCTTGCAAGATTCAGAACGAACAAATAAGATTCAAATAATAAGTACAACAAAGATGCCTACACATCTCACTGATTCCCAGCTTGCAAGATTTAGAACCAACCCATTAGAGCATTTTTATAAAGTGAATATCGGGATTAAATCCATCTTGGCTAGCCATGTCATAAAATCGAAGAACTTGGCGAATGCTCTTGACCATCACAACATCTGTAGTTGAGTATTCCTGTTTGCACAGCATGTTTGCACATCACAAACAAGGAGACAGGAGAGCATGATTTCGCTTTAATAGCGACCTCCTTGAACTCAACCTCCAGCTCTACTTGGATGAGGTCTGCCTGGAGTTCCATGATTCAATTCATGCGCCTTTTTCTGCAGTTCATGTGAAATGAAGCAAAGATTGCATCATTCAGCTAGCAAGAAGTACATGCTCTTGTGAGCTGGCAGGTTCTTCTTTAGTAGTTGCACTAAAATTGAGGAACATTAAGGTTGGCTGTCCGGCTCATGTAAGGTGCAACTATAATTTTCTTATCCTTTTGTGCAGTTCCACTAAAATAAAGTGCCATTGTGGTGACAGTGACGGCTCCATCTTGCAAAGCCTAATAAAATCTTGCACGAGATTACCAGCAGAACTTGACGGAGATTTTGGAAACTCCAATCACCATTTTGTGCAGTTCCACCAAAATTGAGACATGTTTCCCACATGATATTTTAGTTGAACTGCACAAGACACTCATTCCAAAAAAGTGTTTTGTGCAGTTCCCAAAAGGTCACAATAGCAACAAGGTGAAATGGATATCCCTATCTGCACAAAAAGATAGAAAGTAAACAGTTGTTGGTCAATAAGAATATATGAAACATATACAAAATGAAAAGAAGCATCTTAATTATGTTCATGGCAATCACGCAAGGAGAGTAGAAATTTTAAAATGTCAGCAATGCTTCATGTTACCAGAAGCATTACGATCAACAATGAGATTCCTCAAATATGGGATCACTTTAATGGTGGCATTGCTTGTTTACCAGACACAATAAATCAACAGCAGCTAAAGAGTTGGTTTAAGGGCATGGGACCGTGGGGACACCAGGACACTCAGCAGCGTAAAGGAGCAACTTACTTATCATACTGGGGGAAACAGCAGGAGTGCCATTTGTAACACAGTTTAATTGCATCTTATCACTGGAGGCATTAGATTGACAATAACACTGGTTAGACATGTCCCTAAGGTAACAGTGTGATCGCTTCATTTTACATGCGCCCTTACATTAACAACAACAAAAGGTTGGTATAAGGACATGCGACAGTGGACGCATCAGCACAATGTACCTACAAGGAGGCATAAAGTGGTGATGCCGAGTTTGTTCATGCTATGTGAGGGCAGCAAACCTAATCCTGGAGACCTTGTACTATGTGAGGGCAGCAAATCTAATCCTGGAGACCTTTTACTATGTGAGGGTAGCAAATCTAATCCTGGAGACCTTTTACTATGTGAGGGCAGCAAATCTAATCCTGCAGACCTTTTACTATGTGAGGGCAGCAAATCTAATCCTGAGACCTTTTACTGTGTGAGGGCAGCAAATCTAATCCTGAGACCTTTTACTATGTGAGGGCAGCAAATCTAATCCTGAGACCTTTTACTATGTGAGGGCAGCAAATCTAATCCTGGAGACCTTTTACTATGTGATGGCAGCAAATCTAATCCTGGACATACTCTGTTGACTTGTCCACCAGCCGCCACTTTCTATCCTTTTTTCAACCAATAATAGATCTGTTCCTTATCCAGTTTGTACTGCGTTTTCCCATTATTTCCCTTTTCAACCAAGAGACCGGTTGGGTATCTGGTCTCTACTACTTTCACCATATTATTTCCTCCTTGAATCAAGTCCTAGATTCATGATACAACTTTCCCCCTTTTCATCATTGTTTGAACAAAGCCCTAGATTCGAATGCATGAAGTAGCTTTACCTCTAATAATACTAAAAATTTAGGTGGCTTTGGAAGAGCTGATGGGAATAGAAAAATATGCACATGCAGACACGTGGGGAGCTGGGGCAGTAGAGCAAGGCCGCTTTCGAAGAACTTATACCTGAGGGTCGCCCGGATGTCGGGGGCGGCAGGTCGGATCTGCGGACAATACGACATGGAGGAAGAAGGGTCGGAGGACCTCCCGAGCCGGCGCTGTGTCGGAGAGAACGGCACGAGCAGAGGATCGGGCCCCTCCGGAAGCTGTGGGTTTCCTCCCTCGGTGGCGATGACCGTGTGAACGATGCACCTTTTAGTCCTCTACACACACCGGCCGAAGGGATCCGGCCGGATCTGTGACCAACGGTGAGCAGAGAGAAAATGTCGCTACCGCTGTCTTGTTTATATCTGGAGAGGATGAGAGAATGAAGAGAGCAACCCTAGTAAAGCAAGCGCTCAGGCCCCTGCGTCCATATATAGTGGAGTGATTATCTTTTTTCTCTCCACAACAAGCGTTTCAATTTGTGTACGTGGCAATAAAGAAAAGAAACTCTCTATTTAAGGTGACTACTATATGACTCCTACTTACTACTAGTAGTACTACAGTATTGTTCACTTGTGCTCCCCGCCCCTCCATTCATTGAACAACCCCACGGGTGAATAAACATAAAGTAAGTACTGTATTTATATAGAACGAACAAGCTCGAACTATTTTTGCATAGTTAAAAGTTGAGGGCGGGGCTTTTCCCGCACAGTACGCGCGGCAGTTTTTGGGTAGGCGGTTTGACAGAGAGGCGAGGAGGGTGAGCGAGTGGGGCTGTGCGATTTGACGGTGCGTTACTGCTGGAAAGACTTGTGATATGACCACTCACTATAGTCATGAATTACTGGTGCTCCGACCGGGGTGATGCCCCCCTTCCGTTCCGCGATCTAATCTGGTGCATGACACGTCGACCCGGATGCTGGCTCTCCCACATGTCGGAGTAGTAAGAAGGAGCAAAGAATGATGCGGTATATACTAGTACTATACTACAGTACTACTCAGGTCGGAGGAGTGCGAACCACGGTAGCCCAGTGAACCAGTAGTGCGAACCACGGTAGCCCAGTGAACCAGCAGTAGAAAACAATGTGGTGATATGGCCATAAAAAACAATGTGCTACGGTCCACACTGTAGCATGTACTGTAACACTCCTCTTTGTTTGGATCCCTGAGTTAGAGGTAGTTTGGGTTGAAATAGCCTCAAATTATCAAAACAAGAGGGGTTAGTTTGAGGTAGTTTGCTCTAACCCAGCTAAAAAAACTAGCCCGATGGAGAGGTTCTAATTGGGTTAGTTATCCTCGGTCCCACTAAAAGTGAACTAAAAAAATCTCCCCTGCCCGCACCAGATCGCCCCCCCTCTCGCACGACTCTTCTCTGTTCCCCATAGGGCCGCTCGCCCTCTCTCTCCTCCGGCCGCTCTCTCCTTCCGGCCTCCGTCGCCCTACTCCGGCCGCCCTCTCCCTCCGGCCTTCCAAGGTCGCCCCGCTCCCCCTTCACTAGTTGTTTTTCTCCCTCTGTCGTGCGCGGCGACGGTGCATCTACCAGGGAGGTCACGAGAGGGGTGAATTTGTTCGTTCCTTCTCTGTCTCATGGCCATATCATTGATCTTGCTTGCTCTAGCGCTAATTCTGATTTGGAAAAGTAGATCATGATCAAACTTGGTATAGATTTGTGGTGCACGCATGGAATTGTTTGATGCTGCTTGAGGAGGTAATAAATCTTTCTAGAGGCCCAAAGATTCAGGTCACCTTTCTAGGTATTTCAATTTCAGGCTTGCATTATTTCTAGAGGCCCAAAGATTCAGTTCACCTTTCTAGGTATTTCAATTTCAGGCTTGCATTATTTCTAGAGGCCCAAAGATTCAGTTCACCTTTCTAGGTATTTCAGTTTCAGGCTTGCATTATTTCTAGAGGCCCAAAGATTCAGTTCACCTTTCTAGGTATTTCAGTTTCAGGCTTGCATTATTTCTAGAGGCCCAAAGATTCAGTTCACCTTTCTAGGTATTTTAGTTACAGGCTTGCATTATTTCTAGAGGCCCAAAGATTAAGTTCCCAGTCGGCGGCAAGCGGCCCTGCTACCCATGCCGGTGTCGACCTCAACTCGCAAGGGCCGGCGTCGGAGGGGTTCCCGGGGCTTGGGCTCTACAGAGCCTTCCTCCAGAGCGACGATGGTGAGCTCCTCCCTCGGTGCGTGAGGGGCTCCGGGCTCCCTCCCTATCATGAATGACTTCCGTGATGAGTTAGCTCATTCTTTGTTTCATGAAGTGTTTTTTTATTTTGTGAAGCTTGATTGACGACTTGTATGTTTAAGTGGGATATCTCATTTGTATGGACAAAGTAAAAATTATCATGTTTGCATGCTTGATTTGTATAGATTGTTCGTTTATGTCAATTGTGAGTGGGAGGAGGCCACAGAAGAGTCGGCCACACCAAGAGGGTGCTTGGATCCAAGGGACTTATTTTAGTCTGACTAAAAATAGTCTCTTTAAGAGGCTGAAGTTCCAAGCACCCCTGACTAAAGAGGGGCTAAAACTAGTTTTGAGACTAAAAAAATTTAGTCAGGGGTACCCCTACTAAAATGTGGATTAGTCCTCTCTCTCCTCATTTAACTCCTCTCCTTTAACACAGACGAGTTCTGGATTGGAGGGTTTGGAGGATAATAAATGCTCATTAACTTGATTTTAGTTTCTTTAGTATTTGGGTCCAAGCATGGGTGAGGCTAGCAAGTTTTAGTCCCACTACTTTTAGTCATGGAAATAAAACGTATCCAAGCACCCTCCAAATCCGGCAGGAAATAGGGTCCAAAGTAGTCAAATGATTGAGATAGAGCATTTATTGTCAATCTAACCCTGCCATCCATACACCTCTTTGGTTTAGAGTTAGTTCAGGGTTAGAATCTAACTCTAACCTCTAACTGAGTTAGAGTTCTCCTCGTCTCGGTTCATCGCCATCATACTTTCCCCATTCCTGTGTTTTCAGTATCCTGCGAGTCAAAGAGGCCCTTTTTTTGCGGGAAAAATCAAAGAGGCCCTTAGACTGGTTTCGGTCCGGTCATTTTTTATAAACGTTTTATGTCCAAAATTTAATGAACGTGCTCCGGTTTCCACGAAAATAATCTGGTTTCATGTAGTAATTCATTCATTTATTTATTCTTCTGCGGGGGGTTTGCATGTAATTCGTGAGGTCTAAAATGTAAAGTACCCTGGCATATGCTCCGAGTCGGGCATGCACTACGACCCAGATGCTCTATGTCCCACATGTCGGTGAATGGGAGCACGTGGAAATAGCCTAGGAGTACATATAGGAGGATAAATGCGTGAAATAATATGTACTGTGAAGCGTAGTCGCGGTTCGAAAAGGAGACCTAAAGTGATGACAGCTATAGGTCGCACGAACACAACTAGTGGTACTAGACATACGACTAATTTTTGCCTCAAAAAAAGAGGCAGGAGTGCTCAGTACTCCTATTCTATAAACACAAGTCCCATCTGACAACAGCGTCCGTGCTACAGCTAGCTCTCCTCCCTCATTTCTCTCTTCTAGTAATTCTAAACTCGGCCGACGCCCGGTGGGCAGGGTGGGTTTTCTCAACTGCGGCCCCACCTCACAGTGAAAACGTTACGACTGGAATAAAAATGCCATACACTCCCTCCGTTCATAAATATAAGCCTTTTTAGATACTATTTCAAATGGAATACAACATACAGATGTATGTAGACATAGTTTAGAGTGTAGATTCACTTATTTTGCTCCGTATGTAGTAGTCACTTGCTGGAATCTTTAGAAAGACTTATATTTGGGAACGGAGGGAGTACTATACTTATAAAACATTAAGGCCACGAGGCGATGCAGTGCTGGTTACAGGAGGCAAGAAGAGATGCATCCATCGACGACATCCACCTCCTCGACTCAGGGCGCCGGCCCACCGAACGACGCCTAAGTAGCAGCGGCTTTCATGGCCAGGTCGACGTGCTTCTGAACAATGGCGTCCAAAGGTTCCAGCTGCTGGAAGAAGGCCAACGTCTTTCTGTCCTCGCTTGCCTTGTAGTGGCCTATGTAGACGATTTCCTCATAGACGTGGATGTGCAGGTCGACGGTTTCTTGCATGGCGAGGCGCTGCGCGGCGAGCGCGGCCTCGAGGTGCACATTCTTCGTCGCGACCTCCGGCACCTGCAGGGCCAATAGGGCTTGAAAGAGGTCATCACCATGGAGGCCGATGAGGGTGGCGGGCAATGAGGAGCCTGGGCGCGCGGGCTGGAGCAGTACGGCAAGGTCGTCCACGCGCTTCTTGACGGCGGTGAACTTGCGGATGGAGTTGACCATCATGTCATCCATGCGAGAGGCGAAGCCGGCGTCGGCGAGGGCTACGATGCCTGCGGTAGCCAGCACCGTCTGGAAACGCTGCGCGGTGCGGGGCCGCAGGCCGGCGCCTTGGATGATTTGGCACAGCCGACTGCCGCTCGCGTCCATCGCCTCCGTAGGTGCTTGTGGCTTCTGGTCACTTGGTCTTGGATTGGAGTGAACAGTGTTGCGTAGAGACTTGGGAGTAGATGGATTGGAGTGGTCGGGCGCCTTTATTATATGAGAGTCCCAACTCTGTTGCATTCACATCGTGCTGGCTCTATTCTGCTTCTCCAATTAATTCCCTCTGCATGTAATTGAGGATGCATCATTGACCATTCAACGTCTCGGGAACCGCTACCCTCTCCCTCCTTGGCATTCAAGCACCTATGGACCCGTCGACGACGAGGTGCCTATGGTGACTTTGTAAATTTCAAGATGATAGTGTCGTGCGTGTGTGCGTTCATAGGGGTGAGTGTATGCGCGTGTATATGAGTGCTTGCGTCTGTACTATGTAAAAAAAGTAAATGCGTCTCAAAAAGAGACTAGTCAGTATACTCAATATTGTGCACCTCGGAGAGGAAAACGATAGAACTAGTACGTATTTATTTACGGTGCAGATTCACTCATTTCTCTCCATATGTACTCCATCTCGGTGTAGTCTAGTCACTTGTTGAAATATCTAGAAGGGCAAATACTCCTTTCTGGTTTACAGGGCTATACTAGCAAGTAGTTGTACGTACTAGTACAATAGTGGGCTCATGTTGCAATTTTGTCTCATGCAAGAGCCTGGCTATATGCATGCTCCAATGTTCACAACTGCAACATTCGGTTTGCGCTTGGCTCTTCGCCTCTTCGAGAAGACGAACAATGATGTTACTACTACTACTTCTACAGTGTCGAATCCACTGCTGCATGTCCGTCCACCGCGAGCGGGGCGGATAGCTTGTTGTAGAAGTACTACTAAGCAAAAGCCTGTCCTCGTTTGCGAGCAACCGCGCACATGGGTGAGGGAGAAGGCGTACAGTAAAATCAAGCTTCTACTCGTTGTACGAGTTGACGCGACACATCATAGCACTGGCCCCACATGCTTGCCTCTAAACTTGGCTGAAAGACCCGCAGTGTTCAATATATTTGCTGCAACCTCTAACATTTACCCACCACAAATTAAAATATATGTGGCCGTATGCATCGTTCTGATGTAGAGGCCGGGGAGTCCCCCCTTTTCGAAAAAAAACAAATTAAAATATATATTCCTGCCTTGACCAGATGAGCATGCAAACTACAATCACCAGGGTGTCAGGTAGGGCCAGAAGACTATTTTAATTTTTTTAAAAAACTTTGAGACGACCACATAGCATGGAGCCGACCCCAACGATTTTAAGCTTACAGGCACGGTACACGCTATCCTAGACTACTCTACACATGAAACTGCCACACGAGCGTCCGGGCTGCGCTTGGCTCTTAACCTCTTTGGGAAGTCAAACAATGATGGAGTACTACTGCACTGGAGGAGTACTACAGTACGCTTCTGGCCATCTGACACCGATTGAACTATTGCATGTCCACCGCGTGCGGGAGGGAGAGCGTGTAGCGAAAGCTTCTCCTAGTCTTGCCAGCCACCACGCTCATAGGCGAGGGAGGGACGCTCCTGCCTTTGCGAGTATGACAGGTGGGCCCAACAGGTGTGTGGCCAACCTGTCATATAGCCAAAGGCAGGTGCAGTTAAGTCCGCGCGGGAGAGGATAATCAAAGTTCTCGTTGATGTACGAGTTGACGCGACACATCAAAGCACTGCACTCAATATATTTCAATAATTTGCGTTTACCGATGCATTAATTACAACGCATGCATGCATGCTGTGACTCTCCTTTTGATACTTGCATGTGTTCATTTAATGCACCTGGAAGTAGTATAAAATATGTGACGGTAAAGCTTTGTAATACCCCGGCCCAAGTTGAGAGATGGTTGTGCACGAGGAGGGCGAGATCATGCAGACCGAACATGACCCGACGATGGAGCTCTCTAAGGTCTCGATGGAGCTCACCGTGCTCCACTGCCCCTTGTGCCTCCGCCCCTTGATGCCTCCAGTGTATGAGGTTCGAATACACCTCGTCCGTTCGGCTGATTCAGTAATGTGCAGGTTTCTTGATTGATGTCCTGTTCGATTGATTTCTACAGTGCAAGGGAGGGGACCTGGCCTGCGCGGACTGTCGCGTCGAGCGCCCCGGGAACCAGCGGCAGTGCCAGAAGTGCGAGCGCGGCGGTGGCTTCGACGTGCAGAACACGGCGGTGGACTCCGTCCTTTCGTCGGTGAGGGTGGAGTGCCCGCACGAAGGCTGTGGGCTCTACGTCACATACCACAAGCTCGCCGATCACCAGAGCGTGTGTCCGCTCGCGCCCTGCAAATGCCCCATGCCCGTCTGCGGCTACGAAGGCCCGCCGCCGGCGCTCTACCACCACATCAGCACCGCGCATCCCATGCCCGTGCACAGGATCCAGTACGGCAAGGTGCTCCAGCTGCAAGTGCCACTGTCGGAGCCACGACTCTTGCTATTCGCGGAGGAGGACCGCCGTGCGTTTTTCTTGGTCGGCGGCGTGCTCGACATCGGCGCGCCTATCACCATGTCGGTCGTCTGCATCAGAGCGGGGGCGTCCCCACTGCCGCACTACGTGGCCAAGCTGTGGGCGAACGGCCCGCCGGGGGAGCCCAAAGGCACAACCGACGCCGTCAAGGTGGAAATGGAGGTGACAAGCAGGAAGGATCCCGGCGACGTCGACGTGTAGGAGCTGACCTTCTTGACAGTTCCGCCCAAGCTGCTGGCCGGGGCTAAGCTTGTGTCCCTCCACATTCAGATTGACAAGCTCACGTCCTAAATGTTTCTAAAGTGCCTTCTGTTTGTCTTACTAATATGCTAATATAGGGATTACCTTGGTCTACTTTAGCTTAAGAAATGGTGGATTTTGGTGGCGATGCAGCAATTACTTCGACATCAGATCAGTAATTTCCAACAGTCGAACGGATATTTTGTGTCTGTTGGATATAAAGTTCCTTTGGGTAAGAAGTACTACTTGTCATCAAAATGGATAAAAGGAGATGTATGTAGACGTATTTTAGTTCTAGATACGTCCCTTTTTATCCATTTTGATGACAAGCACTCCCTCCGTTCCACAATACATGCCTTCCATTTGTCAAAATATAGATGTATCTAGACATGTTTTAGTATATAGGTACATCCATGATAGAGCCAATCGGATGGTTGAGAACACTACAATTCGTAGCTACAGATGCGTGTGTGACTCCCAGATGCAGAGGCCGGGGGTCATCATCCTCCTTTTCGAGAAAAAACAGACGCGTGTGTGAGAGGACGAGTGCGTGCGTGCACCTCTTCTCTTCCTATATAACGTACTACTAAACTCAGTGTACAAGTTTTTGTGGGTGGCACGATGGTGCGTGCGAGAAGTCCCGAGAGATAGGTTTAATGCGTCTGAAAAAAGACTAGCCTAGAGCTTGCCACGCGGCTATTCCTGTCGAACGCCCCATTAACCGTAAGATATGTATACGACGGTGCCAGTTATTGCACGTACACAGCAGTACTCCCTCCTTTCCGGTTTATAGGGCTTAATTAAAAAATCTCCCAACCAAGATGGTGAGTGGTGGAATATTTTTTGTAGTTTGCAAAAGCACCTAATTAATGCTCTTGTGTTTCTCAAAAAAATATGCTTATCAATGCATTAATTGCAATGCATGCATGCATAAAGTACATGCATTGGTCAATTTTCTCTTAATACTTGGATGCAATGATTTAATGCACCTTGGAATCTGCACATGTGTTGGGGAACAACCAAATTGAGCCTTATAAAATGGAAAAACTAAAATTTTGAGATAAGCCCTGTAAAATCAGAAAGGAGGGAGTAGAAAAAGAAGTACTCCATCCGGGAATAGTGCCGCACTTCGAAACTAGAACCGTCAATAAATTTTGAGCTTGCGTCTCGTCACATTCCAAATTACTCCACGCTATATTGAATTGCAAACCTGTTCACACCGATCACAACCTAAATGGTTTCCCACTTAGGAGCGTATTAGTACCACGCTATATTGAATTGCAAACCTGTTCACACCGATCACAACCTAAACTGTTTCCCACTTAGGAGCGTATTAGTACTCGGTTATAAATACTAGTATGCCAAGATGACTGCACATTCCTCCTCAACTCCTCATCCACAAAAACAAACAAGTCATTCAGCATCCTTCCCTTGCGTCTGCCATGGCCAGCGTGAGTTCTGGGTCGAGAGATTGCCACCAGGGAGAGGCGAGCATGGAAGCGGAAGCACGAGAGATGTCCCGCCTCGCTGCGAGAGCAGCCGACATGTCCCGCCGCGCGGAAGTAGCAGCACAGAGGTCCCGCCGCGCCGCTGAAGCAGCACGGAGGTCCCGCCGCGCCTTTGATGCAGCAGACTGGTCCGGCCGCGCCGCGGAAGCAGCAGAGATGTCCCGCCGCGCCACGAACGCAGCAGAGATGTCCCGCCGTGCCGCGGCAGCCAGGGAAAATTTCTCGCGGGCAGGCGACGACTGTTACAGGCGCATGCATGCGATCGTCCATAGCCAGATGGATCAGATCTCCGGCTGGGCGAGGTTGCAGGGCGACATGAAAGCCTCGTTTGAACAGGCTACCGGCATCATCCGGCAACTAAGGGAGGGCAATGAGAGGCTCCTGGTCGAGCGCGACCTGCTGAGGGAGAAGATCGTCCGAAGTGCAGACCAGCAGGAGGAGACCAGTGCCTAGTTGAAGAGGACCGGCGTCATCGTCAAGAAACTTATGGACGAGAATGACATGCTCCGCAACGAGCGCCAAAGGCTGGTGGAGGAATCCATGGATGTTCTCAAGCAGCATCTTGAGGACATGAAAGAGCTCATCGCCGCTTGCCACGGAGACTAGTTCCCGCGGCCTGCAGCAACGCATCAAGAAAGTAGAGATCAGCGAGCCAGATCCATGTCTTCCTTCTTCTTTTGCCCTTGTGTATTTCGGGCGTAGCCGCATGTGGCTTTTTTAATTATCTTTCTAATTATGTAAGACAATTAATTGTCCTTATCTTTCTGTGGAAGATCAACGTTGCGAGGCTGGAATGAAGAAAACTCTTGCTGTGGCGACCCTGGCGTTGCTGTTCTTCTAGTTGCTGCTGGGCTTCCTTCAGTTTCCTGGTTTCTTTTGATGTAATAATCGGTTTAGGATGTGGATTGTGTCGTCGTTTGTGAAATGTTGGGTTCTAGCGCGGATGTTTGGCCTTTGTTGGCCTCTTGGCATGTTGCGATTTCAATCTGGTAGCTTTTAGTCCTTCGTGTTAGGCTGGAGTTGTGCTGAACTTCTTGTGAATTGTGGTGGTTTTCAGTAATGAAAATCGGAAGGGGCAAGCCCTTCTTTGATCAAATTTTTTTTAATCGTCCTTATATATTCATGAGTCTTGCTATAAGTCGCAGTAGATGCTATATAGGTCCGTCGGATCTTACATCAAGATCCGTGCTTTCAGATTTTCTTTTTTCTCTCTTAAATCTCAGTCGAGTGAGACAGAGCCATGCCATTAAACAGAGGCTCGGGCGCCATTAATGGAGACCTTGGGAGAGAGGTGGACGGCAGATGGATGTCAAAGGGCTCTCCTCCCGATAAGCACACGCAGGGGTCTGATCGCACGCCTCTCGTACTCAAATAGCTACCCTGCACGGCGCCTCCTAGCTAATAAAAAATGGGGACGCGTGGCGGCACGTAAATGGTACTAGTAA
The DNA here is from genome assembly GCF_018294505.1 of Triticum aestivum. Taxonomy (NCBI): domain Eukaryota; kingdom Viridiplantae; phylum Streptophyta; class Magnoliopsida; order Poales; family Poaceae; genus Triticum; species Triticum aestivum. The sequence goes on from NC_057799.1 coordinate 234,350,708, forward strand.
GTAGAACGCCCACGGTTTCAATAATACTTGTGTTTCCGATTCTAACGTGACAACACTTGTTCCAAAATGACTTTGTTGATTGTTAATGTGTGCGCTTTCGCAAATCGGACCGCAAATTTACCACAGCATGTTGGTGCCATGTCATGGTACCAAGCCAAGTTTCATTATTTTCATGCGTGTTTTGGATTTACAGGCATTAAAAAACTAAGTTTCTCAATGTTTCCAACCCAGCCACGACGCCCAGAATTTTGAAATTCACTCCCATTTCTTGCATGGAACCTAGAAATTTACCCGAGGACACACATGTGATTTTTCAACCAAGTTTGGTGCACTGCAACACGTGCTTGGATTTCAAATTTGAATTACGCACACAAAGGTGACACGTTCCCTCCCAGAACCACGAGCCTTCTTTAGAGAAGCTCCGATTTGCAAGAAGCTTATACCAAATTTTGTTCCTATTCGGCCAATTTTTTTTACCACGGCATGGTACTACCATAACATGACACCATGCCAAGTTTCATGATTTTAAAACCAAGTTTCTCAATGTTCTCGACCGAGCCACGATGCCTAGATGTTTGAATTTTATTCTCATTTTTTGCATGGGACCTACTCCCTCCTTCCATCTATATAGGGCCTAATGTGTTTTTCAAGACAACCTTTGACTATTGACAAGATTAATAGCACATGAGATGTATATTATGAAAATTATATTATTGGAAGCTCCTTTGACATACAAATTTGAAGGTATGCTTTGTGTAAGTTGCATGTCATATATTATTACTCTAACGTTTGGTCAAAGTGAGCCTCGAAAAACGCATTAGGACCTATATAGATGGAAGGAGGGAGTAGAAATTCACCCGAGGACACAAATGTGATTTTTCAACCAACTTTGGTGCACGGGAGCATGTGCTTGTAGTTCAAATTTGTATTATGCATATTAAATGACCAAAAACTCAATTAATGTGTAAATAAGGCCAAACGAAGCCGGAATAATTCCAAAATTTAACAGGGCATTCATGTAGTTCGATGTTGCCTTTGTAAATAAACTCAAGGGGGACAACGTATATCGTTTCGCACTCAAAGGTGGCACGTTCCCTCTCAGAACCACGAGCCTTCTTGAGAGAAGCTTCGGTTTGCAAGAAGCTTATACCAAAATCTGTTCCTATTCGGCCAATTTTTTTACCACAACATGGTAGTACCATGACATGACATCCATGCCAAGTTTCATGATTTTCAGACGTGTTTTGGATTTACAAGAATTTTAAAACCAAATTTCTCAATGTTCTCGGCCGAGCCACGATGCCCAGATGTTTTAATTTTTTTTCTCATTTCTTGCATGGGACCTAGAAATTCACCCGAGGACACAAATGTGATTTTTCAACCAACTTTGGTGCACGAGAGCATGTGCTTGTAGTTCAAATTTGACTTATGCACATTAAATGACCAGAAACTCAATTAATGTATAAAAACGACAAATGAACCTGAAATAATTCCAAAATTTAATAGGGCACTAATGTAGTTCTATGTTGCCTTTGTTAAGAAACTCAAGGGGGGCCGCATATATCGTTTCACACTCAAAGGTGGCACGTTCCCTCTTAGAACCACGAGCTTCCAAATCGGCCCAATTTTTTTACCACAACATGTTAGTGCCATGACATGACACCATTCAAAGTTTCATGATTTCCAGGCGAGTTTTGGATTTACATGAATTTAAAATCAAAGTTTCTCGATGTTCTCGGCCGAGTCATGACGACCAGATGTTTGAACTTCATTCTCATTTCTTCCATGGGACCTAGAAATTCAACCAAGGACACACATGTGATTTTTCAACCCACTTTGGTGCACCGGAGCATGTGCATGCAATTCATATTTAGATTATGCACATTAAAAGTCCAGAAACTCAATTAATGTATAAAAAGGCCAAATGAACCCGAAATAATTCCAACATTTAACAGGGCACTCATATAGTTCTATGTTGCCTCTGTAAATAAAATCAGGGGGGAGGCAGCGTATATCGTTTCGCACACAAAGGTGACACGTTCCCTCTTGGAACGACGAGGCTTGTTGAGAGAATCTCTGGTTTTCCAAGAGGCTTATACCAAAACTTGTCCCAATTCAGCCAAAAATTATACGTATGAAAACAGGGTTTAGATTATCCCAAACATCTCGCTACCTAGACCAATAATGTACTATGATTTGAATTCAACATAAAATGGATACAAATATTTGAATTGGAGAGCGTATGGTACATGTAGTTCATAGTGAAATATGATTACTGCTATATGTATGTTTTTTGTTATCAAGATAATATTTAAATTATTGTATAACCTGACAACACTCGTATTCAAATAAGGAAAATTTATTCTAATTTAGTCCATATGGTAGACGACAATATATATGTTAACATGGTGGAGTAAAATGTTCATGTATGATGGAAGATCAAAATGTACGACTACATCAATATAAACCGCAAGGTCACCTAACGATATATTCGAATTCAACATAACGTGGATTTAAAAATTGAAATTCGAGATCATGGCATCTGTAATCATATAAAAGGGGACATTACTCTTTCTTTGGTGGGAATTGATTTGTTTTTTGTTGTTGTTGAGGGAAGTGCGAATCGATTTGGTACTGTGCAGGGTAATCTTGTTCTCTCGATTTTTTTTACATTTTTCTTGTAGTTTTTTCAATGGCATCTATAGCAATATAGTAAAAGGGGACATGACTCTCTTGTGTCTTGTATGAATTGTTTATTTTAGACGTTAAGTTTGTTCTGCCGAACAAGGAATCCGCACCTTGTTATCCCGAAATTTTCAAGCTCGAGTCTCTTTTGTCTCACCTGCTTTGAAACTCCCGCTTCTTCAACCCGCGCCGCACCTTGTTATCCCAAAATTTGGACGCGCGCGAGAACTCCCTCATCATCCGAAATCGCTCCCGTAGCCCAGACACGCGAAATCCCCCTTCTACCCATCAGCCGGAAATGGAGCTCCACGTTGCGGTGTCAAAACCGGTGGGGGTACGCTGGTAACATACCCTACATTTCGGACAAGTGTGTCCCTAAGATTGGCTCCCCCTCCCCTTTCGCCCCCCCCATTCGTACATCGAGGCCACCAAAACCCGCGAAACCCCACGCTCCTCCGTCGGCCTCCCGATCGCCGCCCAGCCGGAGACTCTTCCCCGACTAAGTCGTCCACCGCAACAGCTCGCCGTCCCTCATCCACCGCACCGGAGGAGGATCCGTTGTAGATCTCGTCATCCCGCCGGATCAGCCGCCCCGTCCTCCACCTCGAAGGAGCTGCCCCGCCGTTCGCCTCGTCTATCGCGCCACCTCAATCCCCACAGCGCCATCTTGACCTGCCCCACCGGAACCGCAGCACCCTCACCAATTCCTCCGTTGAAGCTGAGGCCAAGTCGGCGCCACCAAGGAGGTTCTGCACTCACCGCTGCATTTTATCTTTTATTCGATCCCACGGGGCTACCGGTGCTCGATACCGAGCAGACATGGTGTGTCTCCATCGGCGGCGCCGTCGCCGGCCACATCATCCACGGCGTCTCTCCCCCATGTCGTTGCTTCCTCGGTGGCGACTTCCACAACGGCACTAGCTGCAGCTGCTCCGGCTCTCGCTCGCGCTGCGGCTCTGTTCTTGCTGTCGGTCGCGCTGCTGCACTGCTCCTGCTTTCGTTCGTGCTGCTGCTCTGCTCTTGCTCTCGCTTGCACTGCTGCTGCTGCTACACGACCTCCGGCAGCTACAGGAGTTGCTGCTTTAGCACTCGCTCGCGGTGCTACTGCACGACTTGCTCTCTTCTAGTGCATTCCTTGCTCGAGCGTCTGCTGATTTAGATCACTGCTTCTCTGCTACTAGTGCTCGAACGCCCTAAACATCTATTGCAATGCTCTGTTACTAGTTCAATTAGTTTTGATAGTAAAATTCAGTTTCGACTGTGAAGTTCATTTTCTTCAGTTAAGTTCAGAGTGAACAGTACTTACAGCATTTGTCGGAGCGGCCGTGGCGCGGCTGATGCGTTTTACATCTAGCACTTTTTGGTGATGTATTTTACATCATCTATTGCAGATGATATTAGGGTCCCACTTTAGATTAACGTTGTCTGTCTTGTCATGCTTCAGCCTCGTCGCCGTACACCTTAGCAGAGCTGCTCCAACGATGGAACCATCCATCACAGCGGAGCAGTACCCTCGGCGCCGTTTCCAGAGGCCTTGGATCTTCTTCCCCGCCTCCGACAGTCACACCAGCATCATCACCATCCTCCACATCCAACCCAATGATGTTGAGGTCCACAAGGCTATGCCAAAGAGGTTGTACACTCGTCGCATCACTTTGTTTCTCCATTCCTCCGCTCTTCTAATTCATGTGAGCTAAACACCCAGGTTGACTGAAATCCTATGTTTCCAAATGCTCTGTTTTGCACGTGCATTCCTATCCTATTCATGTGTTTTTCCTGTCCCTGCGGTTATAGAATCCTCCAATTCTAAGGAGCCCTTAGAGATTTACTTCATTTTCAGATAGGCGTCAAAGAAAACTCTGTGTGTTATGTCCTGCTCCTGCCGTGCCGTCATCCACCCCACCTGAGGTGCACCATCGACAGAAGCGTTCACTGCAGCAGAGATCCCCCCTGCAGACTTCCTTTCGCCGCCTCAGATCATCTTCCCCATTGCCGGCAGCCATGCCAACTGCATTACCATCATCGACTGAGCAGATGAACCTGAGGACTACACAGTTCCAGAAGAGAGGTCGCAGTCTTTCGTGTTTGCTTACGTTATACATCGGTTATTATTACCTGCTACTTTATCGTTCAATCTTGAGTTTTGAATTGCCCATGGGTCTCATATCAAGCCAGCAACAAATAGTATCTGTCTACTATCTGGTTCATCTGGGGTCTTCTATGTGGTTCATGTTGGGTGGGCAACAAACAATAGATGATCCATTGTCTATCTTTTTAAACTGAAGCTATAATCTACCTGCTATCATTAGTTTTGGATCCATCTACTCGTTTGCTACCATCGGTCTTGATTTTTGCATGCACCCCTTAGGCCTTACAAAATCTAACTATTTTTTTATTATGCATGTCAGATATTGTACACAATCGTACTGAACATGTAGAGAAAAAGAGAAGACCGTTGCGTGCGAATATAATGTCATGCAGACGCCGCTCCATGGTGGGCGAAGTGGCCCCCCTCCTGCATATCCAGATTGTGTTCCAAAGGAAGATAACTGTTTAGATGGAGATTCAGAAGGAGCCGACCACGCCTGTTTACCACCTAAGGTGTTTGCTCTAACCTGGCATGCTGATGTTGGCCATATCATGCATATGGCGCCTTGCATTGCTTACATTATACATCTTATATGTCATCAAGCTTAGTTTAGATTTGCTTTGTGTGAATGCCACCTGTTTGGTTTCTATATCATACTCCCACCATTCCTAAATATTTGTCTTTTTAGAGATTTCAACAAGTGACTACATACGGAACAAAATGAGTGAATCTACACTCTAAAATATGTCTATATACATCCGTATGTGGTAGTCCATTTGAAATCTCTAAAAAGACAAATATTTAGGAACGGAGGGAGTATATGGGAATTATGCAATGCCATCTTCTTTAGCCAGGCATCATATTCGTGAATCATGCAATGCCATCCTGTTTAGCCAGTGATCATATATGTGAATTGTATTGTGCCATATTTTTTTCCATAATGCATTCCATTTGTCAACAATGTTTATACATTCATCTACTCTTCCTGTGCATCAGCCATTTGAGTCGGTCATGGGAAAATCTGGAGTGAAAACAAGGTCTTCTGAGCAGTCAGTGCTACCTGTCGATGCAGTTTTCTTGCTGGTTACAGATAGCTCCTCAGAGGAGGATTCAGAGAGAGATGACCAGTCGTATCCCCCCCGAGGTGCATGCTCTAACTTGGCTGGGTTATATTGCTCATATCATGCATATGGTGTCTTGCATTGCCATGCCATCTGCTTAGATTAGACATGCTTTGTGTGAATGCCTCCTGTTTGCTTTCTATATCAGATGTGTGAATTATGCAATGGCATGTTTATCAGCCAGTTATCATATATGTGAATTATGCACCGCCATGGAGCCAGGCATCATATATGTGAATTATCTCATGCAATCTTTTTTTTCATTACGTATTCCATTTGTCGACAATCTGTGTATATTGAACTACTCTTCATGTGTATCAGCCATTTGAGCCGGTTATGGAAAAATCTGGAGTGAAATCAAGGTCTTCAGAGCAGGCAATGGTACCTGTTGAAGCATATATCTCGATGGTTATAGGGAGCTCCTCAGAGGAGGATTCAGAGACAGATGACCAGTCCTATATCCCACCTGAGGTGTATGCTCTAAGTTGCAATGTTTATATTTCTCATATGATGCATATGGTGTCTTGCATTGCTTAGTTTAGACATCATATGCACAATATTGAATTCTATCTGTATACTTAGACAACATGTATGTGAATTATTTCATTCCAACCTATTTTAGAAAGACATCATATAGTTTTGTCATGTCATCCTGTTTAGGTACTCATCTTATGTTGAATTATGACATTATATCCTGTTAAGTTATCCATCATATATCTGAAACTGTGTCATGCTATCCTGTTTAGTTAGGCATCATATATGTGAAATTGTGTCATGCTGTCCTGCTTGGTTAGACAATATTTGTGAATTACCACATCTGTCTATCATACAATGTCTGTACGTTCAATTTCTTTTCTTGTTTATCAGCCATTTGAATTGGAGGGGGTGATGGCAGTATCTAAGGGAGCAAAAACCCGTTCTTCACAAAAGACAGTGCTACCCGTCAATGTAGATAGAACCATGGTTGTACTGGCCCACAAACTAGCCCCACCACACATAATCGAGACTCTTCCAGATTGCACGCTTACACCGTTGGGCAGAGAACCAGCTACCACCCATCTAACCGCAACCCCAGCGCATAGTAACCCACTTATAGTTGACAAAGCACCATGTCCACCACAGAGTACCCCTACACGAGCAGTTTGTAAAGCTACTGCAGTGCCCAAAGCACGAGGACAACCACAGCTAACCCAAACTCCACGTTTAAAGCAGAAGAGCAACTGTTCTCACGTCAGATTCCGTAGCTATGGTCCATACTCCTTTGCTGTTGCATCACTGTATTTACTCATACCAACTACTTTCGAATTTGAAGGATCCAATTGAAACTTCAATGGCGCAACAGGTATGTTTTAAACCTATTTCCTTAACTGGATTGCTGTTCTAATTTCTTGCTCTATGTTGATTTCAGTTTAAGTTGTATAAACAATTATGTTCTCATGTGATGCACATTACAAGTGCTGCCAATGCTGTGTAGTTTCTCACACTTATATTCTGTCTATGCTGCTGTGTCTTAAATATATATGAGTTGAACTGTGTCTCTATCTTGTTTAGGGAACATAAACTAGAATGATATGGACAATACAGTGACCATAGCACATAGATATATGTTTGTTTCATGTTGTTATCCTGTCCACCTTACTACTAAACCGGTTTACCAAAATGAGTTGCGTATACTACAAGCTAAACCTGTGATATGTCTGCTTGTTTCTCTTGTAGTATGCAAACAGAATATTGGAGAAGAGCACCCCACTATGCAATGGTAGAGAAAGTAATGCAGATAAGGTTCAAGATAGTGAGACAACCCTGTTGGTCTCCAAGAAAGGTGACAAAAACGATCTTGTAGACAGTGAGAAAACCCCACAGTCTTGCGTTGATGTAGTGTTCGAGTTACTGGCCAGTACCGCTGGCACAAGCTCTTCGAACTCGCTGCCTGAATCACTTCGGCTTCTTCAGTCTCAGCTACAAGCTGAAAGGCATCAGTCAGTTGTGCTGCGGCAAGAAGCCGAACTGAGGAAGTCCCTGCAGAATTCAGATGCGTACTTTCTTGTGCAACAGCAAGCGCTGGAGGATTTAAGCGCCAAACAAGAGAAAGTTAATAAGCTTGCTAAGCATCTTGCCAGCATTATGGGTACCCAGGATATTGTTTCTTGAACTCTTCTGAAGTGGTTTCAGTTCTGGACTTGTTTTGCTGCGGCGATTATATGCTGCTTTGTTCCCTATATTTGCACTGGTGGCGAACTTTGATGCCCAGTGGATGTAATATGTGTAATAGCCGTGATAGCCTAGCATAAGTTGCTTGCTTATTTATTTCCTTGTTGTCTTGTTTATTTGTTTGGTTGTAGTCAGTGCAGTTCTTTTTCCGCGGTTTGCTAGTGGCTGCAATAACCTATTTTTAAAAACTAGGCCACAATAACCATGGGCTAATATTTACTGTAGTGACACTGGGCCTCCTACGGGACGTAGAAACAGTGGGCCTTCTACGGGCCGTAGAAACAGTAGGCTTTCTACGGGCCGTAGAAACAATGGGCCTTCTACGGGCCGTAGAAACAATGGGCCTTCTACGGGCCGTATCATCAATGGGCCTTATACGTGCCGTATGATCGATTGGCCAAACATGGGCCAATAACAGGCCACATTATGGCCGTAAACGGGCTAGAGTTGGAATCCTCTGTTCATGGGCCGACCATAATAGGCCATCGTTAATAGGCCGTATTTGATGACGCTATGAAAACGGCCCAACGTATTAACGGACCACAAACGGGCCGACTGTAACCACGGGCTGAATTTGGCCCACAAGCAGAAAATGACAGTAACGGGCCGTAAGTAAACGAATGCTGGAATTGAGCCCATGAATAAATGGGCTCTGAGAAGGCCGAAAGATAACATGGGTTGGAAACGGCCCAACGGAATAACGGGCCATTAATGGGTATAAAGTGATACACTGTTCATTACGGGCCAGTTTCACCACGGGCCGTTAATGGGTGTAAAGTGATACACTTTTCATTACGGGCCAGTTTCACCACGGGTCGTTAATAGGCCAAGAGTTACATAGGGCCTCATATGGGCCGAAAGACGTCATGGGCCATATATGGGCCAGAAGTGAAAACGGGCTGGAATCATATTGGATGGCCCAGATGATGCTACTGGGCCTAATTCGGATAGGGCGTAACGGGCCTTGGGTTAGCGGGCTGTAAATGGGCTATATGCGAACAGGCCGTTAACAGGCTTTCCATGGGCCGGCCCGCCACCTTTTGACCAAGTCAAACGGGCCGGCCTTTCCACAGGAATGGGCCTCTATTGGGCCGTGCCACGTGTCCACGTATCATAGGCGCCTTCTGTCCAATGAGTGGATGACATCTGTCCCAACGATGAGCCGACACGTGTTTCCTCGAGCCAATGATGATTTTACACGTGGAAAATCCCCATTGGTCGGGGCTGTTAACGGGTTATCGGATCCAAAACCCGACCCGATAGCTTAACGATGTTCCGCTACGGTGGATGCCACGTGTCGGTCACCCTTGACGAAAACACTTCTGTGACGTGCGATTTATCGTCATGGAAGTGCACACTTCCGTGATGATAATTTTGGTAATGTCGTGGAACACTTCTACGACAGCACAAGTATGACTATCTTGATTCTGTCATAAAATCATCATGGATGTACATGCATGACAAAAAACGCGACCTACTGTGACAAACACGTATCATCACGGAAGTGTATTTTTTTTGCAGTGGTGGCACTTCCTTGCGTGCGAAGATGTAGCTGATGGGTCCAGCTGTCAGCCTCACCGCATACAATCCTCTTCGGATGGCTGCCGTTCATTGAGCATGTTGACCACACCGCGTAGACAACACCTAGGTGGTGCACGATGGTGAGGCAGGGAATGATGTGGAGCCTGGGAACACGCGGAGAGTAGTACGAGGGTTGACTGGTTCGGCTTTGGTGTGACGCTACCGTCGCCGTAGAATAACAAGGGTTGTGGTTGAGTAGAGGGATGGCCTGCCCAGCGGTGGGAGTAGGAGGGGACTGTGAGGCCTGGCGGCAGCACAGTGGGCCATGGGAGGCAGGAGCACGCGGTGATTTGGACGGCTGGAGCAAGAAAATCAGAGGTTGAAGAAGCAGGATGACTGTTGGATGTTAATAATCCAACGGTCACTCCTGATAGAATTGTTTGTTCACTAAGTTGACAAATCCCTAGGTACGGGTTAGTAGGGCCACAAGTCAGCCTCCAAATCTAGTGGGGCCCAGTTGTCATGGTGAGAAATCATTATTTTTTGCTTAATAAGGAGGCACTTCCTTTCGTGCGAAGATATAGCTGGTGGGTCCCAGCTGTCATGGGGAGGATTCATTTTTTGGCTTAATAAGGAGGTACTTGCTTGCGGGCGGCCATTGACCATGTGGGTCCCTACTGTGAGCCTCTCCACGTAGATCCCTCTTCTGATGTTATCGTTTGTTGACAACGTTGTCCACGCCGTGATGAGAACACCAACGCGGTGGACGACGGCGAGACCCGGGAAGTGAATGACCCAGAGGCGGCGAAGCCACAATAGTGGAGGGATTTGGGTGAGTAGAGGGATGGCCTGGCCAGCGGTGGGAGTAGTAGGGGCGGTGAGGCCTACGCGGTAGCATAGCCGACCACGGGAGGCGGGAGCAGGCAGTCCCGCCGGCGCTGGATTATGCGGTTGGAGCAAGAAGATCATATATTGAAGAAGCACGACGGCCGTTGGATTGACATCAACGGTCACTTCTGGTAAAATTGTTTGTTGACTAATATATCATAAGTAAAAGAATCTTGCATAAGCATCAACTTAATAGGCCCACAAGTTAGCCCACTTCCTATTTTTTTAATAATTTATAGATTATTTGCAACTTCTTATGCAATTTATTACAGTCCATTTTCTATTTGTTGGCCAGGACCAGTGCTACAAATTTAAACAAAATTTCACATATTTCGGTGCCGTCCAAACTATTTTTAATACCGAAATGTGGAGCTAGATTTAAAGTACTTTCAAGATATATTTAAATTAGGTCAAAACCCAATGAAATTGGAATCTGGAAATGTGAAAAAATTCAGCAATTTGAAAGTAATTGCCAATTTTTCGTGTGTTTCTTATATTTATAGCCCATTTAACATTAACTTTAAGATTTGCAGCCGTCTTGAAAGAGTTGCAGCCCAGCAGGGCGGAGAAAAAAAAAGTAGGCGTAGATTGGGTATGCCTGGATTGGGTATTCTTTAGAAAAAATAAACTGGGCTAGCCATTTTCATAAAAAAATAGCTGGGCTGGTCATGCACTGAACCCTGCTCTGTCTCAACAATAAAAAAAATACTGCTCGAGCAGCTACGTCCCAGGTGTCAGCCACTCTTGTGCAGTTCTCTTCTCTATTTACTATACACTCACATTGTCGTGGGTCCCAGATGTCAGCAAACCACTAGGAGGAAGCATTTTCTTTTTTTATTCGCTGACAATGGAGTATATAACAAAAAATGAGGAACTTGCTTGCGTGCGGCCATGAACATGGTGGGTCCCTACTGTCATCCTCTCCACATATAGTCCTCTCCTGATTCCTCTCGTTTTTTTGACCATGTTAACAACGCGAGAGGGCAGCGCCGCGGCGAGCACACCAAAGCGTGCAGAGGACGATGACAAGGCCTCAGACAGGAACAAATAGGAGCTCGGGAAGATGCGGTGGTGAAGTGGCGGGTGAAGGGGAGTACAAGGGTTGACTGGTTCGGGTGCGGGGTGGGGCTCACATTGGCATTAACAATTTAGGAGATGGTGGGGTGCCGATGCATGCACTGAGGCGCAGCCATCCATAGGAGGTGGGAGCAGGCGGCCCCGCCGGTACTGATTTGGTTTTGGCGCTGGAGGAAGACGAGACCGAAGAAACATGACAGACTAAAAATTCAGTAGGTGTACTTAATAACCTTCACTGAATCCAGCAGGGGTACTTAACAACCATAGCTGAAAGCAGGTTGAGTACTTATACAGGTTCAACTGTACAAAGCACGCCTTGAACAGTGCTACTTTGCCTACAGTTAACCAAGCATGAGGCCACCAAGCCCCATGACAAGGCCTAGGCGCCACCCCTCGCATCCACAACCTTCTGAGAGCAGCTTCATCTCACAATGTTGTCAATAAATAGGATATTCGCTTCAGAGCCATGGAAAAGCATGAACATGACCTTTTGTCCTATTATCCAAGTTCGTCGGGCCTTCATTATTTGAGACCACTCATGAATAAGTATCTTTTCACCTATAAGGGAAATGGAGTAGGTCGACATAAACATCTTGTTGTGACCAAGCGCAAGTCTGACCCGACCATGGTCAGGCATTTGTATAGGAACAATAAAACTGGGTAGTTTCTGCTTCAAGAAGATCCCAACTGTAAATCTATGTATAAGCAGGAGTTTATGAACAACATATATAACAGAAAGCAACTCGTATCATCAGTTTCTGGACACAGTTGGACCTATTCAACGTGTGCACCAGCGGCACACGTATTCCACGTGGCCTTCCACCATTGAAACGCCCCACAAGGACCTCAAGACGATCAATAAAGTGTAAGAACTAGTGGATGTCGTCCCAGTCAACTTCAGTTCAAACAGTAACAGTCGAGTTCTTATCAAATAACAAACATGTAGTGTCCTGAACTTTGTAATAACCTACACATGCCACCAATTATAAGAAATATTAGTTAGAAGTAGCATCTTCGTGAGAGAAGGGAATCACAAATTGTTGCTACTTCTAAAGTCAAATTGTGATTAGTTAGACAGAATAGGTAGATTAAGAAGTAATCGAGGCAAGATGCAAGAACCAGATACAAAACTAACATGGATGAACTACTGGAATGACGTCGGAGTGGAAGGTCACAGTGAAGATGAGACGAGGTTCTGCTATTTCCATCAACATTTGTGTGCCAACTTTCAGTCCAGAACACTTGAGAAAGTTTATCCAAGTCCGGCCATAAAAAAGGAGCGATATTCTTGGTTCATGAACCCAACTGGGAACTTATATCTATGGCGTGTCTTCAATGTGACCAAACTGGTGTATTCAGTTATGGCAAGGCCGACCATCTTGAGTACATGTGTCCTGGCAGAGCAAGGAATGCACTGTAGGAAAAATAATATGATAACACAATTTATTTGCTGCCAAATCTAGAAATAATTTCCTCTTTCACGTCAGTGTTGACCATGGTACCAGTACCTTTTATCCAAATATAGCAATCCAAATTTCCAAATTAGTCGACAACATGTTCAGAACCGCCAACCCTCCCTGATAGAAAATATGATTCTTTGGGCACTACAAATGAAACACACTAGATTCAGTAGGAATAAAAATGCATCAACGGGGGCGGCTGCAATCCTAGGATTACCAGCCACCAAGGGATTAGAATTTATCAGGGATGGATGAAGAATTCGTACCTGGTTCTCCATGAGAAAACCCTAAGCAATCACTGAGAGGAGGTTTTCTCTGAACAAGCAGACGAGGGAGAAGGGGATTCATGGCAGTGAAATATTGCTGCTTTGTCCGTCCTGCTTACTGCTACTGCTAGAAAGGTGGGTTTTTTTGTGATTTGACGGCTCATTGGGCATTACTGCGGCGCTACGACAGGGGTGAGTCTACTGTGCAGTTGTGCACTCTAATTTGGTGCATGGCATGTGGAACTCATTGCAGGGTGCCCCGCATATCAGCGAAAGGAAGTAGAAAGGTAGGAGTAACTAGTTACAGATAAATACATATTTGATAGAGAGATAGTGCCTCTGTAAAGTAATATAAAAATCTTTTATATCACAACTTTCTACATAATAAAAATCAAGGGGAATATATATAACATAATATGAGGTTTATATGAGAATGAAATACGCAGATAGGCTGACGGGTCTGGACTTTGGGCCACAGGCCGGTGGGCCTGCATGTTTGGGGTCCCATGTGTTCTAACTCGGCGCATTTCATTTGGTAAATATTGCAAGCGACCGGTACGGCGCTGGTTTTAGATGTTGTGGCAACGCAAATACAAAAATTTAAATAAAGCACGACAACCGTTAGAATGAAATCGAATGACAGTTCCTAACCAGCAATCCGACTTGCAATTCTTTCACGATATCCTACGTGATAAATAATACCGTAGTACTACTTGTACACACAGGACACTTGTTTCACTATGCCATATTATTACACCAAAAGCTCTCGGAGAATAGATCAGTTCGGCAGTTGCGCATGGTAAGATAAACTTGGCCACGGTCTCCCGGATTATTGAACGACTCCCTCGTTGCTCTAGGAATTCTGTTTTGGCAAACAAGAACACATACACAAACAGTTAGATAGACACGGTGAATCATGTGAAACAACATGGAAAGAAAAAAGAATGAAGCACTTGGGTTGCCAATGCTTACCAAGAAGGTGGAGATGACGGTTTTTGTAAGGACTTTGGTATATGCGGTGCAAACTACGGCCCAGTCTGTGGCCGGTGCAAGTGCTGGTTCCGTTGCCGCTGCATAGGCCAGAGCAGATGCAAGTGGATGTTCAAGTGTTGGTGTAGGTGCCAGAGCTGGTGCCAGTGTCGGAGCAGGTGCTCATGTCGGTGCCCGGTCCTCCGGTAGATTAGCCTGATCCGATGATACGGTCGATGCCCAATCCTCTGGTCGATCAGACTAAGCTGCTGTCGCTGTCAGTGCTAGAGCCAGTGCCATCGGAGCAGGTGCCGGTGCTCGATCCAATGCTGAAGGTGGTACCGATGTGTGAGACAACAGCGATCGTCTCTGGTCTGCTATGATTTCATACTTTAGCTTTCTAACTTCTCTAGGTTTTGTGACCTGGATCTAGTCTTTTTCTTACCTTCTTTTAAATGCAGGAAGGACTAATTGTGGCGTGTTTGTTAACAAAGACTGCAGTTGATCAGAGAGCTTCAGATTGTACTCAAACAACATACTGATCCAATTGTTTCCAGTAATATAAGTGATGGAAAGTGCCTTCATTACTGACACGTCATAAGAAGTGAAACCTGCAAAAATAGCCATCATGGAGCAAACCAACTGGTTTGTTTTATAACGATGTGACAATGCAAAACCTGCATCGTAAAATTGCAGCAAAAGTAAGAAAACCTGACAGTAAATAAATAAGATTTACTTGATGTGACACGAGTGAATCCTTACCAGGATATCACTATGATCATGTTCTAAATTGATGGTTGATCGTCCAATTACGGGTGGCATGTAGGTCCCACACTTACTCCCACAAGCAGGACAATCCAAAGGTCGTGACAACTCATATGGAGCAAACATCCACGGGACTGGAAATCCTCGTGGGTGCGATAAACCTTGCAATGCATACATATATTGGAGTGTAACCATAATTGATAAACCGTCCTCACAAAAAAGATGATATGGATACTTCAAAATATACGTACTGAATTGAGTGGACAAACATTAACATAGACTGTTCTCATGATTCACCACACAACAAAAGCGGCAGTACTAAACCATACATGGTTCACACACACAAATCAGGTACTGAACAATATTACTTACTACAAACAAGCAAAGTTGCACTAATTAAACTCTCCATACTATTTCTTGCTACTGACCTACGGGATGTGCCCCACATAACTGACTAGGCCATGGACTTTGTGAGAGATGTCTCTCGGCACCTTCACCATCTCGCCAACCTTGTAGAACCTAACAGAGTGGTCTTTCCACGCATAAACATGACGATGAAGACAGTCGGCATCAGATATGTGGGGAAGCTTTACAAGAACAACACTCTTCGTAATCGAAGGGACAACTAGGAAATTGTTGTGGTCAAGTACACCCTCGAGAACATGCCTGACAACAATGCTACAAGAAAAACACTTGTTCACGACATGTGACTACAAGGACACATCAACTGGATAGTTTAGTAGTAAAACACATCCCCAGCTTTTCAAGTTCACACAACATGACTTTGAGAACTTCATATCCACAGCGGACCTGGTCCTAATTCAAACAGAAACCAAATATTTTATTACTACATCCATTCAGAAATATAAGATGATTTTCAATATTTTACTCCATATAAGACTACATATACGCACATAAATGAGTGAACAAAGACACTAAACCTTGTCTACATGAGATACACAAAAAAGTTAGAACATCTTATATTTGTGAACAAAGGGATTACTTGCAATATCCAGAACACAAGTTATCAAGGCTACTATACTCTCTTCAAGGCATGAGAGCTAAAATCTTGCATTTCCTACAGCTAGCATTGATGTTCATAAAGTTATCGAGGCTACTATACTCTCTTCAAGGCATGAGTGCGAAAATTTTCTATTATACTCATATGTATGTCAACCTCTTGCATGTTTTGGTCAAAACATCCATTTAGAACCGTCATTTGGCACACAAAAATCACATGCAAGATCGCCAGGAAGTTGTACTACTAGTACTTGATGACCCACAAGTATAGGGGATCTATCATAGTCCTTTCGATAAGTAAGAGTGTCGAACCCAACGAGGAGCAGGAGGAAATGATAAGCGGTTTTCAGTAAGGTATTCTCTGCAAGCACTGAAATTATCGTAACAGATAGTTTTGTGATAAGGTAATTTGTAGCGGGTGACAAGTAATGAAAGTAAATAAGGTGCAGAAAGATGGCCCAATCCTTTTTGTAGCAAAGGACAAGCCTGGAAAAAAATCTTATATGAAGGAAAACGCTCCCGAGGACAGATGGGAATTATCGTCAAGCTAGTTTTCATCACGCTCATATGATTCGCATTCGTTACTTTGATAATTTGGTATGTGGGTGGACCAGTGCTTGGGTGCTGCCCTTTCTTGGAGAAGCATCCCACTTATGATTAACCCCTATTGCAAGCATCCGCAACTACAAAAGAAGTATTAAGGTAAACCTAACCATAGCATGAAACATATGGATCCAAATCAGCCCCTTATGAAGCAAGTCATAAACTAGGGTTTAAGCTTCTGTCACTCTAGCAACCCATCATCTACTTATTACTTCCCAATGCCTTCCTCTAGGCCCAAATAATGGTGAAGTGTCATGTAGTCGACATTCACATAACACCACTAGAGGAGAGACAACATACATCTCATCAAAATATCGAACGAATACCAAATTCACATGACTACTTATAGCAAGACTTCTCCCATGTCCTCAGGAACAAACGTAACTACTCAAAAATCATATTCATGTTCATAATCAGAGGGGTATTAATATGCATAAAGGATCTGAACATATGATCTTCCACCAAATAAACCAACTAGCATCAACTACAAGGAGTAATCAACACTACTAGCAACCCACAGGTACCAATCTGAGGCTTTGGGACAAAGATTGGATACAAGAGATGAACTAGGGTTTGAGAGGAGATGGTGCTGGTGAAGATGTTGATGGAGATTGACCCCCTCACGGTGAGAGGATCGTTGGTGATGACGATGGTGATGATATCCCCCTCCCGGAGGGAAGTTTCCCCGGCAGAACAGCTCCGCCGGAGCCCTAGATTGGTTCCGCCTCATGGCGGCGGAGTTTCTTCCCGAAAGCTTGCTTATGATTTTTTCCAGGGTAAAAGACTTCATATAGCAGAGGATGGGCACCAGAGGCCTGCCAGGGGGCCCACGAGGCAGGGGCGCCAGGGGGGTAGGGCGCGCCCCCAGCCTCGTGGCCTGGGTGTGGGCCCCCTCTAGTGGATTCTTTTGCCAGTATTTTTTATTAATTGCAAAAATAACTTCTGTGAAGTTTCAGGACTTTTGGAGCTTTGCGGAATAGGTCTCTAATATTTGCTCCTTTTCCAGCCCAGAATTCCAGCTGCCGGCATTCTCCCTCTTCATGTAAACCTTGTAAAATAAGAGAGAAAAGGCATAAGTATTGTGACATAATGTGTAATAACAGCCCATACTGCAATAAATATCAATATAAAAGCATGATGCAAAATGGACGTATCAACTCCCCCAAGCTTAGACCTCGCTTGTCCTCAAGCGGAAGCCGATAACGATAAATATGTCCACATGTTTAGAGATAGAGGTGTCGGTAAAATAAAATACGAACATGAGGGCATCATGATCATTCTTATAACAGCAACAGATATAGATATTGCCATATGATTTCTTATGCTCAAGTAATAATCTATTCACAATGTCAAGTATGAATCAGAAACTTCATTGAGAACTAACAAACTATAATCTCAGTCATTGAAGCAATTGCAATTTATCATAACATCAGAAAGAGTCAATAAAAGAGCTTTTTAGCAAGTCCACATACTCAACTATCATTTCTTCTTTCACAATTGCTAACACTCACGCAATACATATGGGTATGGAGTTTTAATCGGACACAGAGAAAGATAGGGGCTTATAGTGTTGCCTCCCAACCTTTTACCTCAAGGGTAATGTCAATAATAATAGTTCATGATAACTTACATCCAATTGGGTATATATATCAGGATCTTTCCAACACAAGGTGCTTGCCAAAGGATAAAATGTAAAAAGGAAAGGTGAAGATCACCATGACTCTTGCATAAGGTATAAGACAAGAATAAACGAGAGGCCCTTCGCAGAGGGAAGCAGAGGTTGTCATGTGCTTTTAGGGTTGGATGCATGAAATCTTAATGCAAAAGAACGTCACTTTATATTGCCACTTGTGATATGGACCTTTATTATGCAGTCCGTCGCTTTTATTGCTTCCATATCACAAGATCGTATAAAGCTTATTTTCTCCACACTAATAAATCATACATATTTAGAGAGCAATTTTTATTGCATGCAACATGACAACTTACTTGAAGGATCTTACTCAATCCATAGGTAGATATGGTGGACTCTCATGGCAAAACTGGGTTTAAGGATATTTGGAAGCACAAGTAGTATCTCTACTTGGTGCAAATAATTTGGCTAGCATGAGGGGGAAAGGCAAGCTCAACATGTTGGATGATCCATGACAATATACTTTATTTCGGATATAAGAAAACATAACCCATTACGTTGTCTTCCTTGTCCAACGTCAACTCTTTAGCATGTCATATTTTAATGAGTGCTCACAATCATAAAAGATGTCCAAGATAGTATATTTATATGTGAATTCCTCTCTTTCTTTATTCCTATTATTGCAACGATGACCAAAACTATGTTTGTCAACTCTCAACAACTTTTCTTCATCATACTTTTTATATGTGAAGTCATTACTCTCCATAAGATCAATATGATCTCTTTACTTCTTTTTATTCTTTCCCTTTCTTTTATTTTTTATTCCCTCAAGATCATAGCAAGATAATCAAGCCCTTGACTCAATACTAATCTTTATTATATATAGCTCACGGACTCGATTACATAGAAGGATCATAAAGAAAAACTCAAAACTAAATCATACTAAAATTCTTCTAGATCAAGATATTACTAAAAGGATCGAACTAAGAAAAACGGTAAAGATAGGAGTGTGATGGTGATATGATACTGGGGCACCTCCCCCAAGCTTGGCAGTTGCCAAGGGGAGTGCCCATACCCATATGATTATATCTTTTTCTTTGGAGATGGTGATGATGGAGTTGTTGATGATGTAAATTATGCTTTCAGCTTCTTCATATTGTAATTGAGAAGAGCAATTTCCTCCTTTAAATCATCGACCTCCGATTCCAGCTTCAAGATCTTGTCACATAAATCTCCTTTGCTTTTCTGCCAAAAACGAGAAGGAATAGATTGGTTGTTTGATAGTTTAGCCCTCTTAGGGAGACTAGACTTCTTGAACTTCACGTGCATATCCCCAGCTTGAGGTAGATGAACATCCTCCTCCTCCGAACTTGAATCATTGATCCTCATCAAATGAGCATCCTCCTCCTCATCCGTAGTTCGACCACAAGGAGATAGATCCCCATACGTCTTTGGGTCAGCAATGAGGTGTGAGACATAGCTCTCTCCGTCGGAATTCTGTGATGACATCTTGCTCCAAATCTGCTACAGAAACAGCTTGAAAGAAAAACAGAGGATCTTTGCGTGGTACGGTGATCAAAACCTTCGGGAGATTATATAATGAATTTTTACCGACCAAAAGAAGTATCGTGCAAGAAAACGGAGTCCGGAGAGCACATGAGGTACCCACGAGGCAGGGGGGCGTGCCCAGGGGGTTGGGCGCGCCCTCCACCCTTGTGGACACCTCATGTAATTCCCGGACTACTTCTTATTTTCCTATTTTCTTAAATATTCCAAAATGGAGAAAAATTGCCATTAGAACTGTTTTGGAGTCGGTTTACTTACCATACCACATACCTATTCCTTTTCGGAGTCTGTAACATTCTAGAAAGTGTTCCTTATGTATTCCTCCGGGGTTACGGTTTCAATAACATTAGTTTCCACATTTATAGGATTACCTGAGATATAATGTTTGATTCTTTGACCGTTCACCACCTTCGGATTTGTGCCTTCGAAGTTGTTGATTTTTATGGCACCGGAATGATAGACCTCCTCGATAACGTAAGGACCTTCCCATTTAGAGAGAAGTTTTCCTGCAAAAAATCTTAAATGAGAGTTGAATAGCAACACATAATCACCTATATTAAACTAACGCTTTTGTATCCTTTTGTCATGCCATATTTTAACTTTCTCTTTAAATAGTTTGGCATTCTCATAGGCTTGAGTTCTCCATTCATCAAGTGAGCTAATGTCAAATAACCTCTTCTCACCGGCAAGTTTGAAATCATAATTGAGCTCTTTAATGGCCCAATATGCCCTATGTTCTAATTCGAGAGGTAAGTGACATGCTTTTCCATAAACCATTTTATACGGAGACATACCCATAGGATTTTTATATGCAGTTCTGTCGGTCCATGATGCATCATCAAGTTTCTTGGACCAATTCTTTCTAGATCTATTAACTGTCTTTTGCAAAATTAATTTGAGCTCTCTATTACTAAGTTCCACTTGACCACTAGACTGCGGGTGGTATGGAGATGCAATTCTATGATTAACATCATACTTAGCAAGCATTTTACGAAAGGCACCATGAATAAAGTGTGAACCACAATCAGTCATTAAATATCTAGGGACTCCAAACCTCGGAAAAATAAATTCTTTAAGCATCTTAATAGAGGTGTTATGATCAATACTACTAGTTGGAATAGCTTCTATCCACTCAGTAACGTAATCAACAGCAACTAAAATATGTGTATACCCATTAGAGGAAGGAAACGGTCCCATATAATCGAAGCCCCAAACATCAAATGGTTCAATAATAAGTGAATAATTCATAGGCATTCATCACAAGACGAGACAAACTTACGGGCATCCTTGAAAAGAGTAGGCCAATAAAAACCGAATTGCAATACCTTATGTGCAGTTCTATCTCCAGCGTGGTGTCCTCCATGAGCTTCGGAGTGACACTTGCGTAGGATATGTTCCTGTTCATTCTCAGGCATACAACGTCTAATAACACCATCTACTCCTTCTTTATAAAGGTGTGGGTCATCCCAGAAGTAATGTCTTAAATCATAGAAAAACTTTTTCTTTTGCTGGTATGTGAAACTAGGTGGTATAAATTTAGCAACAATGTAATTAGCATAGTCAGCATACCATGGAGCAGCACAAGAAGCATTTACGACAGCTAATTGTTCATCAGGAAAGCTATCATCAATAGGTAGTGGGTCATCAAGAACATTCTCTAACCTAGACAAGTTGTCTGCAACGAGGTTCTCAGCTCCCTTTCTATCAATAATATGCAAATCAAGTTCTTGTAGCAAGAGAACCCATCTAATAAGTCTAGGTTTAGCATCTTCCTTTTCCATAAGATATTTAATAGCAGCATGATCGGTGTGAACAGTTACTTTAGAGTCTACAATATAAGGCCTGAACTTATCACAAGCAAATACAACTCCTAATTTTTTTCAGTAGTAGCATAATTTCTCTGGGCATTGTCTAGAGTTTTACTAGCATATTGTATAACATTTAATTTCTTATCAACTCTTTGTCCTAGAACAGCACCTACAGCATAATCGCTAGCATCACACAAAACTTCAAAGGGTAAATTCCAATCAGGTGGCTGAACAATAGGTGCAGAAATCAAGGCTTTCTTAAGTATTTCAAATGCTTCTACACAATCATCATCAAAGACAAAAGGAATATCTTTTTGCAAGAGATTAGTTAGAGGCCTGGAGATTTTAGAGAAGTCCTTAATGAACCTCCTATAAAAACCCGCATGACCAAGGAAACTTCTTATACCTTTAATGTCCTTGGAACACGACATCTTTTCAATAGCATCAACCTTAGCTTTATCAACTTCAATACCTCTTTCAGAAATTTTATGCCCCAAGACAATACGTTCATTAACCGTAAAGTGGCACTTCTCCCAATTCAAGACAAGGTTAGTTTCTTCACATCTCTGCAAAACTCGATCAAGGTTGCTCAAGCAGTCATCAAAAGAAGTTCCATAAACGTAGAAATCATCCATGAAAACCTCAACAATCTTTTCACCAAAATTAGAGAATATAGCCATCATGCATCTTTGAAAGGTAGCTGGTGCATTACATAAACCAAAAGGCATATGTCTATAAGCAAAGGTACCGAAAGGACAAGTAAAGGTGGTCTTTTCTTGATCCTATTTTGACACATGTATTTGAGAGAAACCAGAATAACCATCTAGAAAGCAAAAATGTGTATGTTCGGATAATCTTTCTAGCATTTGATCATAAAAGGTAAAGGGTAATGATCCTTTTTAGTAGCTTTATTTAATTTGCGGAAATCAATTACCATTCTATAACCTGTAACAATTCTTTGTGGGATCAATTCATCTTTATCATTAGGAACAACAGTAATACCTCCCTTCTTGGGGACACAATGGACAGGACTTACCCACTGACTATCAGCAACGGGATAAATTATACCTGCCTCCAGAAGCTTTAGTATTTCTTTCCTTACCACTTCTTTCATCTTAGGATTAAACCGTCGTTGGTGATCAACAACTGGTTTAGCGTCCTTCTCCAATTTTATTTTGTGTTGGCATAGAGTGGGACTAATGCCCTTAAGATCATCAAGAGTATATCCAATGGCAGCACGATGCTTCTTCAGAGTTTCAATAATTTTTTCTTCATGCTCTGAAAGGTTAGCACTAATAATAACAAAATATATCTTTTTCTCATCAAGACAAGCATATTTAAGAGTATCAGGTAATGGTTTAAGCTCAAACATGGGATCACCCTTGGGTGGAGGAGGATCCCCTAGGATTTCAACAAGCAAGTTGTGTTTCAAAATAGGTCCCCGTTTAAAGAATACTTCATCTATTTCCCTTCTTTCATTCATAAACATATCATTTTCATGGTCGAGCAGATATTGTTCTAAAGGATCATTAGGAGGCACGGCAATAGAAGCAAGACCAAAAATTTCATATTTACTAGGCAATTCTTTATCATGGGGTTGTCTACGAAATTTAGCAACGTTAAACTCATGAGACATATCCCCCAAACCAATAGTAACAACATCATTTTTGCAATCTATCCTAGCATTAACAGTATTCAAGAAGGGTCTACCAAATATGATGGGGAAAAAAACTATCTTGTGGGGAACCAAGAACAAGAAAATCAGCAGGATATTTAACTTTCCCACACAAGACTTCAACATCTCTAACAATCCCAACTGGTGAAATAGTGTCTCTATTGGCAAGCTTAATTGTAACATCAATTTCCTCTAACTCAGCAGGTGCAATATCATGCATAATTTCTTTGTATAAGGAATGAGGTATTGCACTTGCACTATCACCCATATCACATAAGCCATGATAACAATGATCTCCTATCTTAACAGAAATAACAGGCATGCCTACAACAGGTGTATGTTTTTTTTGAGCATCAGGTCTAGCAATTCTAGCAGCTTCATTGCAGAAGTAAATAACATGCCCATCAATATTATCAACCAAGAGATCTTTAACCATAGCAACACTAGGTTCAACTTTAATTTGCTCAGGGGTTTGGGTGTCTCAATGTTACTTTTGTTGACCACTGTTGAAGCTTTAGCATGATCCTTTATTCTAACAGGGAAAGGTGGTTTCTCAATATAAGCAGTAGGAACGACAGGATCATCATAAGTGATAGTATTTTCATCAACTTTAATAGGTGAAACTACTTTTACTTCAGTGCGAGGATTATATTTAAACCACTTCTCCTTTGGGAGATCAACATGAGTAGCAAAGGATTCACAGAAAGAAGCTACTATCTCAGAGTCAAGTCCATATTTAGTGCTAAATTCATGGAAAACATCGGTATCCATAAAAGATTTAACACAATCAAACTTAGGTGTTATACCTGACTCCTTACCTTCATCGAGATCCCAATCTTCAGAGTTGCGTTTAATTCTTTCCAATAAATCCCATTTGAATTCATCATCATCAAAGACCCAGTACAAAAAGTATCGAGCATGGAGCGATTATTGAGAGAAAGCCGAGCATAAATTTTTTGAATAATCATTTCTCTTGAGAGCTCATGATTGGGGCATGAATATAACATTGACTTAAGCCTCCCCCAAGCTTGAGCGATGCTTTCTCCTTCGCGAGGCCAAAAATATATATATAATTACGATCACAATGAACAAGATGCATAGGATAAACCTTTTGATGAAATTCTAATTTCAATCAGTTGTAGTTCCATGATCCCATATCATCACATAGCCTAAGCCATGTCAATGACTCTCCCTTCAAAGATAAAGGGAAGACCTTCTTCTTGATAACATCCTCGGGCATACCTGCAAGCTTAAATAATCCACAAACTTCATCCACATAGATTAGGTGCCAATCGGGATGTAATGTTCCATCTCCTGTAAAAGGATTAGCTAGCAGTTTCTCTATCATACCCGAAGGAATTTCAATGTAAACGTTTTCAGTAGGTTCAATAGGTTGAGGAGCAACTCTTTGCTCTACTGGTCGGGGTGAAGATACCCCGAATAGGCCCCTCAAAGGATTACTTAACATAGTAACAAGTGACAGTAAATTTCAGCACACTATATAATTTTTTCCTTACCAAATTCCACTTACCAAAGGCGCTTCACTCCCCGGCAACGGCGCCAGAAAAGAGTCTTGATGACCCACAAGTATCGGGGATCTATCGTAGTCCTTTCGATAAGTAAGAGTGTCGAACCCAACAAGGAGCAGAAGGAAATGATAAGCGGTTTTCAGTAAGGTATTCTGTGCAAGCACTGAAATTATCGGTAATAGATAGTTTTGTGATAAGGTAATTTGTAGCGGGTGACAAGTAATGAAAGTAAATAAGGTGCAGCAAGATGGCCCGATCCTTTTTGTAGCAAAGGACAAGCCTTGACAAACTCTTATATGAAGGAAAACGCTCCCGAGGACACATGGGAATTATTGTCAAGCTAGTTTTCATCACGCTCATATGATTCGCGTTTGTTACTTTGATAATTTGGTATCTGGGTGGACCAGTGCTTGGGTGCTGCCCTTTCTTGGACAAGCATCCCACTTACGATTAACCCCTATTGCAAGCATACACAAGTACAAAAGAAGTATTAAGGTAAACCTAACCATAGCATGAAACATATGGATCCAAATCAGCCCCTTACGAAGGAAGTCATAAACTAGGGTTTAAGCTTCTGTCACTCTAGCAACCCATGATCTACTTATTACTTCCCAATGCCTTCCTCTAGGCCCAAATAATGGTGAAGTGTCATGTAGTCGACATTCACATAACACCACTAGAGGAGAGACAACATACATCTCATCAAAATATCGAACGAATACTAAATTCACATGACTACTTATAGTAAGACTTCTCCCATGTCCTCAGGAACAAACGTAACTACTCACGAATCATATTCATGTTCATAAGCAGAGGGGTATTAACATGCATAAAGGATCTGAACATATGATCTTCCACCAAATAAACCAACTAGCATCAACTACAAGGAGTAATCAACACTACTAGCAACCCACAGGTACCAAACTGAGGCTTTGGGACAAAGATTGGATACAAGAGATGAACTAGGGTTTGAGAGGAGATGGTGCTGGTGAAGATGTTCATGGAGATTGACCCCCTCCCGATGAGTGGATCATTGGTGATGACGATGGCGATGATTTCCCCCTCCCGGAGGGAAGTTTCCCCGGCAGAACAGCTCCGCCGGAGCCCTAGATTGGTTCCGCCATGGTTCCGCCTCGTGGCGGCGAAGTTTCTTCCTGAAAGCTTGCTTATGATTTTTTCCAGGGTAAAAGACTTCATATAGAAGAAGATGGGCACCAGAGGCCTGCCAGGGGGCCCACGAGGCAGGGGGGCGCGCCCCACCCTCGTGGCCAGGGTGTAGGCCCCCTCTTGTGGATTCTTTCGCCAGTATTTTTTATTAATTCCAAAAATAACTTCCGTGAACTTTCAGGACTTTTGGAGCTGTGCAGAATAGGTCTGTAATATTTGCTCCTTTTCCAGCCCAAAATTCCAGCTGCCGGCATTCTCCCTCTTCATGTAAACCTTGTAAAATAAGAGAGAAAAGGCATAAGTATTGTGACATAATGTGTAATAACAGCCCATAATGCCATAAATGTCGATATAAAAGCATGATGCAAAATGGACGTATCAGTACTGCGTGTACATTACACAAACCTTGCATATTAGCAAGCACATTGCAAGTTAGATGAAAAAACACGATCAAGATCGCCAAAAAGATCATCAAGAAGAGATATTACCTGGACTGGTCTAACGAGGGACCCCGGAGAGGGGGGCTTGGATAGGGTGATGGGCTTGAGCTTGTCTGCGGTAGTCTTGACGGGGTGTTTGTGCTTCCTTGTACTCTGAGCCTCGACGGTTTTGGCCGGAGCCATAGACATCACTTAGGCCGGTACTCCAAGCTCTATTAAGAAACTGTCAAATGGAAATAAAAGGAAAGAAACCATAATCACAAACACAAAAGAAGAACAGAGAGGGAGATAGGATTGGTCGCGGGGTTGCAAGACCAGGAATTGTCTAGAAGCAACACCATTGATGCGCTCACCTTTCCTTCTTTGGGAGAGAAGAATAATGGCAAAAGTGTGTTGGGATTTTCTTGAAGAAATGAGGAACACGATGAGGGAGACGCGAGTTGGGATTCTCTTCAAGAGAGGAAGACGAGGGAGAAGAGTGAAATGATGGTTGCTTCGTCCGTCCAACTTACTGCTGCAAAGGTGGGGTTTTATGATTTGATGGCTCAGTGGGCATTACTGCGATGCTTCAACTAGGGTAGTCTACCATGTAGTTGTGCACTCTAGTATGGAGTAATTTACTGCATGTCTAGTGGACCCCGATGCTGGCTGTCCACACGTCGTCGAAAGTGAGAAGCAAGGTTTCCGACCACCATCGAGGAGGATCGGCATGGTAGAGCATGTCCG
Source organism: Triticum aestivum (assembly GCF_018294505.1). NCBI lineage: Eukaryota > Viridiplantae > Streptophyta > Magnoliopsida > Poales > Poaceae > Triticum > Triticum aestivum. The sequence goes on from NC_057799.1 coordinate 234,377,927, forward strand.
CTATTTCTTAAAAAATGATTACACCAAGCGTTTCCACTCTTACGACGGAGGAGTGCGAAACACGGCAGCCACTTGAACTCACACTACTAGTTCTTCTACTACTAGGCATGTGAAGTGGTTCATACATCAATACTATAATCTTGTTGCTTGTGTAGTAAGACAAGACGATAAAAATGATGTCTACTACTCTAACTGATTATAAGTAAATTTGTGGTAAGGGGTATTGTTGCGAGTGTTTCAACATATTTTTGGTTCACATAGCGGTTACTATTCATGAATACGGTCCTTGGTGGGTCCCTTCGTGTACTTGCCTCCCATCCCATGCTACCTCGGCGTACTGTGGTGTATTATTTTTAGCCGACAAGGCAACCGGAGAAGTAGAATCAATGGCTGGAGGAGGCAGCCGCTCCAGAAGGGTGTCTTCGGAGGATTGACATCCGTTGACATGTTGTGCGCATGTCAACTATGAACAGTAGTGTAACATGTCCCTTTTTTGACTGTCCGGTCGAGAATGAATGGTTAGATCAATTTTAACAGAACTAGGTCTACATTACATGGAGAGTACGGTGGTACAGTAATCCACGGAAGATGAACTGTATGAAGCACGAATCTATGTTTGGCAAGGTGTATGAAGGGTGCATGTGAGCAAAAATTCCCTTCTCGACCCACTTTTGGTTGTTTGGCAGAGTGCATTAAGGGTGCATGAGTCCACACTAGGTTAACACAAATATACTAGGAGCATGCCTGAAGAGAGCATGCATGAAGAGGGATGCTGAGATGAGCATGCACAAAGAGGGAACAATTATGTTGAGATCAGAATGCAACCAAACACACCCGAACACTTTGTGCTACAATGAATGATATGCACCGTCTGAGTTTGATCCAACGGTCATGTTGCACGGAGACATGCCCATGCAGAGGATGCCTAAACACCACGGAAGTCCCTCAGCTTCTCGAGGCGCACGACAGTGGTGATGTAGGGTGCCACCACCCGTAGAGTCCGCTCCCGGACGACGGGAGCCAGCTCGTCAAAGACGGCGTCCAATGGCACGAATGGATTCCGGTGATGAAGCCCTGAGAGGATTCACGCGGCAACAACGAGGGCCGCTCGCAACCATCTCCTTGTCCAGCTCCGCCCCCAGCACCGTGCGGAGACGGATCAGCTGGTCGGAGATATAGGTGAAGAACGAGACCAGGTCAGGAAGCCACAACTCGTTGAAGCCGATGGGGGTGATCGAACAGGTTTAGCCTGACGGCCGGCATAGTCGCGCTGGCACGACGGTAGGCATCGCACAGCCAGAGCACGTGCATGGCAACATGGTCCAGCAAGTGGTTGAGGTCATCCCAGACCTCGTCACGATCGAACCGCTCACGCTCCAGTCGGCTCGCCTGACCGCCTATTGTATCTCCCACTTTGTGAAATAACACCACCGACGCCTCAAGCATCTTTGTGGTGGACTCCTACCGCTTTTGAAGCTCCATGAACTCCGGCACATAAAGAAGGAGCATGGCACTCCTCTCCTCCTTGAGCTCACGGAGCTCCACGTCCTTGACCCTGACCTCCACATCCTTGGCCTGGAGCTGCTCTGTCGGGCGCCGCGCCTCAAACTCCGTGATATGGTGGGCCACCATGGAACCAGGTAGAAGCAATGGGGTGAGGAAGCAAAGGGGGCGGAATGGCTGAAAGGCAATGCAATCTACGGGAAGGCGGAGGGAGCCAGCCGAGGAGCAGGGTGAATCTTTTGGTTTTCACCATGGGAAAAGTCGAGTCGACGACTTTTCACATCAGGGAGAAGTGGGTTTTACAGGCGGAGTCATCATGACTAATTGCTGCTGCGCCTGCTCTTGTCAAAAAAAAATCCTGCCGCGCCTGCCACACCCAAAGACGAAAGCAATGCAACAGTGGATATTTAAATTTAGCTACCAGCAAGGAGAGAAAAAAGGGGTGAAAAAATGTGGCGGTGGCCACCGTGCTTCACTCATGTACTTGGTGGGAAAGGTGGGCTTTTGTGATTTGATGACTCATTTCCTTGCTTCGGCGCTACGACCGGGGAGGATCCAAAAAACCTGTGGTAGGGCGTCCCACGTCTCGGCAAGGAAGAAAATATGCACGCACCACCCAGCAGGACCCAGAAACTGCACGGTAGGGTGTGCCACGTCTCGGCACGGAGGAAAAAAGTGCGTGTAAAAATTTACTGTATCAGACGTACTACCTATATTTGGAACTCGGGACCCAGCTAGTCGTTCGAAAACTAGCCACACAGCTTCATCATGCTAACGTGGCACAAAGGATAGGTGTTGTTAGCTCCATCTCGACCAGCCACAACGTCTCGTGTTCTAGGTGATTCATCTATTTTCCATGCATTTTTAGTTATAATAACACCACGGCAAGCTCGTGCCGCTCTTCGTGTTTGCCCGTGCATCAAAATTTTGTACTACATGGAGAGGGGAGAGAGATCGCATACATGGAACCCACCAGTAAGTGAGTCAACGTTCATGCACCTGTTGATGAGCCACTCCCTCTACTCTACTCAACGTAATACTATATAAAATCAAGTTCTAGTTGCCGATTCTAATCTCATCCTTCAGATTTGTTACTTTAGGTCCAAATTTGATCAATGGAAAGTGGGACCCCGTGTGTTGTTCCAATATTTCATTGTAGGAGGGTTCTTTTGCATAAACACTTTGCGCGGTTAGACAACTTACTACACAAGTTACACATATTTTGCAAGTTTAGGAACAAAAATGACAGCGGCATAGAATATCACATGCTCCCCACAGCTTAGATGCTATGGTGATACGAGATTTTACGTTGTTGGATCTGTGATCAGTGGCTTGGGAGTAGTCTTTGTAATTATGCGCAATTTCCAACCTCTTCAAGGTTGTTTTGCAACAAAAACATTTTAGGCCTCGTGTGTGCCACTGGATCTTGTATCCAACGGCTCCGAGTAGCTCATATTAGGTGCTCCCCGCAGTTTAATTAGCTGCTATGGTAATACAAGCATTTAGGTCATTGAATCTCAGATCAAATGCCATGTGCGTAGTAGTTGTACTTTCTATGCAGTTGCCGAACTCTTTGAGGCCTATATTGCACAAACATTCAAACCTCCTATTGCGAGCTGTTAGATCTCCCAGGAACTTGTATCACCATAGAATCTACGGTGTGGGGGCACCTCATATTCTCCCCTGCGAGAAAACATTAGGTGCTCTCGCAGCTTGGATACTACAGTGATACGAGCTTCAAGGTCGTTCGATCTCAGATCCAATGGAATATGAGTAGTCTTTGTGCTTGTGAGTGGTTCTTGAACTCTTTGTGGGCTTTTCTGCAAAAACCATTCGAACCAGCAAGGAGCTATTGGATCTCCGATCCAACGGCTTCGAGGATCATGTATCACCACAACATCTAAGTTGTGGTAGCACGTGATATTCTTACATACAAGAGAATATGAGGTCCTCCCTCATCTTAGATGCTACAGTGATACAAGCTTTGAGGCCGTTGGATATGGGATCCAAGGGCATCTGAGTAGTTTTTGTACTAATTGTGTGCAATTCCCAAACTCATTAAGGTTTCTTGTTAAAATATTAAGACTTCCTATGAGCCACTAGATCTCAGATCTACTAGCTCCAAGGAACTCGTATCACCATATAGCATCTAAGGTGTGGGGGCACATGATATCCTCCCGGGGGGTGCACAACCCATCGGTGTTTGGGAGGGTGGGGAAAAATATGATTTAAAAAAATATAATGTGAAAATCCTAAAAAGAGCTTCACAATTTTATGTAAGGTCGAGGGGTTACCCCCCGACAATCTACATAGCTCCACCTATGCAAGACGTGTAGTGGGAGCGTCTGTGTGTGAGAGAGACGACACGAGAAAGCGTGGTCAATCGAGTCATTTATAGAGGGAAAGATTGAGTGATTATGGCCTAGCTTACACTCGAATGTTAAAGATGATGCACCGAGATATCATGCGAGGAAGCTACAGTGAGGGCTGGAGGGAGATAGTTACCAAGAGAGTGGCCTACATATACTTTGTGTGTGCGCGCACGCTGATGTTTCTTTTACAGAGGCAACGTATGTGTCTTTAAAAAGAGAGGGAGGGTTTGTCAGGGAGGGCACGACGAGGTTGTGTGCGAGAAATACATTTGTTGAGAGTTTGAGGGCGAGTCTGACATAAATGGAGATCGAAACGTGTAGAGAAATAATGAGTGCACGTGTGTTGGATACCAATAGCTCTATTAACAACGAAATGAAGACCGGTCGATACATGAAGTATGTATGGTCAGGGGGGGTGTCGATGGAGAGACCTAAACACAACATTTGCATGTACATAGTACTAGACTTTATATTCATGTTTCAGTTTACTGTGCATTTTAAATATTGAATTGAGGACCATGCATGGCTTACATTTTTGAATTCGTGTCATACATGCATGGTCTGGAAAAATAGATGCACTATGCTCACTAGATTGTTGTTGTATTCATGTGTGTGTGTGGTCAGATGCTTGAATACACACAAAGTTTTCGCACAACCATAGCGTTCATGTTTTAAATTTGAATTTGCAATGAAAAACTTACTGTGGATACCATGAAATGTGAAACCCACGTTGTGATCACTATATCAAAAACTTATTCTAATTCAAGAACTCGCCATAAATCAATTACCGCGCCTTTTGGAATGACCAGTTATTTGCAAGGAAAATAGGGCATTGTAATACATATAGATTCATTTGGCAATTTTCTTAAAAAGATTCCTTTTGCATTCTCGAATGGTAGCACCCGACGGTGTACCAGCTAGACCCGGGCTCGTGTCCTGCTCATGGTGTGTGTGGTATGCACATTAGCCAACCCCAACCAAAAGAACCACAATATTAAACTTCGCGCCTCCACTCAAGCCTTTGCGTTTCGAGTCGAAATATCTGGCGGCCAAAATTCCAGCCCTAGAAAATTCCCCTCATGTCCCCGGTCCATAATGACTACCGATGAACAATGGAGGGATGCATTAGTAACTAGCCCATGTTACCTACCATGCTGAGCACGGTTCAATTCCCTCGGTCGCTGCTACCCAAGGTCAGCCGTCAACTCCATTTGCCTAGTACTAATAGTACTACACCAGGATGAGCACAAAATGGAGCTCCGTTTGTTCGTGCCTACTAGAGTTACTATATCACGCAATGCACTTGTCTAAAGAAGGCACGAACAAGTATATATATAACTTGTCTTTAACTCGGCATATATAACTCTACTAGAGTTACCGTGCCTTTAACTCTGCATATATAACTTGTCTGAAGTCTACCAAAGCAAAATGTTTGACCAAATACTTTCTTAAAAAATATTAACATCTACAATAGTACAGATGTATCACTTGAAAAATTATTCTATAATGCAGGTAATGATATTTTTCGGACCCTGGATTTTACATTCTAGGAAATCCAAAACTCACCTGAAATTAATGAAACTGAGCATGGTCCCGTGATGTGGCACAAATAGGATGTCATAAATTTTTTGTTCAATTTGAGACAAGCTGCTTATTAAAAGTTACACAAATGAAGAGCCAAGGTATTTTGGAACAAAGACCTGCCACGTTAATGCTGACAGCTTCACTATTCAACCAATGGGCGTTAGACCTACGTGCCGCCACGCGTCCCGCTTCTCATCGGCAGGTGCCGTCCAAGCAAGTTTGTGAGTCAACGGGATGCATGCGAGCAGACCGCTGTGCTGGCTCATCGGGAGGCGTGCGACCAGGCTATTGTGCAGGCTGATCGGGAGGCGTGCGAGTAGGCCATTGCGCAGGCTCACCGGGAGGCGAGCCCTTTGAACAGGCTCCGCCACGCACCTTTCCCCAACTACCCCCACTTTTAATGGCGTTGGCGCCGCAGTTTAAATCACTGTCACACTCCCCGGTCTCGCTACAATCTTCTCTCTTCCTCTTCAATTCTCCTGTCATCTACCTCCAACCAGTTTGACCTCACCATACACCATACCGCATCACAATGGGCTGTCCTTAGTCTACAAGTTTCCTGAGGAAGACACCCAACCAGAGTCTCAAGAACATAAGGCACTTTGGGACGATCTTGAACAGGCCTTGCAGGAAGATGCCGCACCTGTTCCCGCTCTCGTTCCAGCTCCTGTCGCCCCGACTACGCCAGCGCCCATCCCCGTGGCATTGATGGGCAGGCAGCCACACATTGTCGCCGAGGTTGAAGCCACGGGGCTCCACGAGGTCCCCGCTGACTTTCACGTGCCTGTGCACCTGCCAGCCCATGCGCCTGCGCGTGCACTGACATGCGCACCTGTGCCGGTGCCCGTGCACACGAATGTCTATGCCGCGCCATTGCTAGCGCCTATCGCTACACCGGTGCTAGTGCCCTCCTCGGCAGCATGGATCGTTGCCATCGACCGTTCCCTTGCACGAGCATCAGCCGCCGCCTCCCGCCAATTGACTGGCTTCTGGAGACCGAGGTCCAGAACATTCTGGCCTTCCTTGAAGCTAAGGCCAACGTGCAAGAGTACGTCAACAACGGCACAAGACGCCGCTGTCACCGTCGGTTAGTGGCACAATGACACACAAAGCATGTCAGAGGAGCCGCTTCCTGCCGCAAGACGCCTCTGCCGCTGTCACATCCCTAGCCCTGCTATGCACTAGGCTAGCTAGTCATGCTTGCATCATGTCTAAATTTATTGAAAGTTGAAATGGGGATGACAGAACCCCCAGCACCCCCTGAAACCAACTAGGGTTTACTAAAATTGGTTTCAATGAACCCAAAATGCCCTTCATAAAATGTTCATCATTTCTGGATTGGGCTAAAACCCCTGGCAAAAATGGTGCACACTTTTTCTAGGACATTCTGGATTTTTGAATTAAATCATAAGTATTTGAATTTGGACATTTAAATTCTATAAAATATTTTAACTGTCCAAATAATCTTGAAAGCATTTGAGGGCTGTTGGAAATAGTTTCAAAAGTGCCCACAATTATTTTCAGGATCTTACAAAATGAATTAGTATTTTTACTAATTCAAAACAGAGAAATAAAATAGAAAAAACAGAAACAATTAAGTAAGAGAGAGAGAGAAGGCCACTGGGCCCCTCACCTGGACTCACCTGGCGCCCCACCACGGCCCAGGAGCTGGCCCAGCCCACCAGAGCCGCCACCGTCTCCCACCTCGCGCCAGAAGGACGCCAGAGGGACGCCGGGCGTGTGGTCGCCGCGCGCGAGGCCACCTCCTGCTTCCGCCGCTTCTGGACGCCTCCACGAGTGCCACGCCACCTCCCCGACCCCCTCTCACTTCTCCCTCGCTCTCTGGACCTCCCTTCCCCTCGCTCCTCTGTCCCCCCCCCATGGCCGAGTATGCCGTCGCCGCCGCTCGCTGTTGCCACGACCACCGGGCCTCCCTCGCCCTTCCAACGTGCTCGAGAGCTCCGCCACGCCGTCCCCATCTACCCCACCAAGCCACGTGAGCTGGGAAGCACCGCAACGCCCTCGACGTCCTCATCTTCTTCCTCGGCCACAGGAGATCGCCGCCGGGATTCCGACGCCGTCAAGCCTTCCCCGAGCCCGCTTCGACGACCTCTGCAACCACCGTGAGCTCCCGCGTCGTAACCCCCTCTCCCCGAGCTCGATTACGCCTCTAGTCGTGCCAGCCGCCGTACCCGAGCGCCGCCGTCCGCCATGGTCGTTGCTCTCGCAGCCACCGTGCATCTCCGCTCAAGATTGTGCCTCCGGCGTGCTCCTGGAGCAATGATGAGTCCAACGCAGCCCCTAACTAGCTCTCCCGTGCACCGGAACACCGAACCCCCGCATGTTCCCGAACTCCGGCCGCCGCCGCGAGCTCGTCTCCGGCGAGTACAGCGCACCCCAGTCGCTGCTGCCTACCCCGTTGGATGCGGACGAGCATGGGCTCCCTCCTGGTGGTCGCACCGCACCTAACCGCAGCCCCTAGCGCCGCCCAGCTGCAGCTCCGCCGTGCGGAATGGTCGCCGCCGGCCAGAGTCCGGCGATGATGACGTGGCTTCGTCATTAGAGGCTAATCCCTTAACTAGCCACCTCACAGCCACTGACAGTGGGCCCTACCACAGGGTCAAACCCAATCAGCGCTGGTTTTGACCGGGATTAGTCCCCGTGTCACTGACGTGTGGCCCCCACACGTCAGGTTTGACCTGGACGACCCCGCTGACCAGCTGACGTCATCCTGACGTAGTGCTGACGCAGTAATCTAATTACTGGAATTATTCTTAAACAGGAAATTCCAGAAAATAGTGCAAACTTCTAAAATTCATAGAAATTCAACCGTAGCTCCAAATCAAATAATTTATATATGAAAAATGATCAGAAAAATCCAATCTATCCATCTGTACCATCTCCATGCATGTTAGAACAACTTATGGCTGCTGTTTAGGCCAAGTCATATAAATGGCATTTAAAGCCTCACATATGGAGTTTGAATTGAACCTAGGATTCAAGCCAACTCCATTTAACATGTTGCTAGCTGCATTAGCTCAATTCACAGCATATTTCCATGTCACATTCATGCATCATATTGTTGCATTGCATTGATTGTGTTTCCTCTCTGTTGCCGGTGTTTGTTCCCCCTCAGTAGACGATGTTCCGACGTTGTGATTGCTGACACTAATGAAGACTCAATGCTATCTTCAGAAGTGCCAGGCAAGCAAAACCCCCTTGTTCATTCCGATACAATCCCACTCTCTCGCTCCTGCTCTCTTTTACTGCATTAGGACAACAACGATTCATCTGTTACTTGCTGCGGTAGTTGAACCCCTTTATCCTCTGCATGACCTGTCATTGCCACAGTAAATAGATGAAACCCACTAGCATGAGTAGGAGTTGTTTGAGCCCTGATGTGCCTACTCATTCATGCTTGTTTGTCATGCCTGCTATTGCTTAGAGTTGTGTCAGGTCTGATTCATCGGGAATGAATTGGAAAGTGGTGAACATGTCCTACTGTGTGAGAGCTAAGGGTGTGAACACGATTTGGTAAAGGTAGCGGTGAGAGGCCATGTAGGAGTACATGGTGGGTTGTCTCATTGAAACCGTCCTCAGGAACTGAGTTCTGTGTTTGTGATCCATGAACAGTTACTACCACACATTGGGTTCCGGTAACTCGACCCCTCTCGGCTTATTAACCGCCTCGATCTCTGTCCAGGAGTTGCAACTAGTTTCTGGTGTTTGTAGGTTGTGTTAGTAGTCTACCAAGTGGTACCCGGTACAGGTGGGCTTGGGACAGACTAGGCACCGTGGCACGGTGTACCAAGCGTAGATCCATCCGTCGAGGTGGGCTTGGGAACCCTGTTCACATCGTTTGGGGCCGTGAGCGACACCCCGGCCGGATCTCCTTGCGGATGGAACCCGAATAGGCGATAAACCTGGACGAGAGACTTGTGTGGTTAGTCAGGTCGTGGCCGACTCCCTCGCCAGGCTTCCGCTTGAAGGTTGCCGAGGTACACGACGTGTACATGGTGGTAAGTGGCGAGAGCGTGTGTGACGAAGTACACCCCTGCAGGGTTAATATGATCTATTCGAATAGCCGTGTCCGCGGTAAAGGACTTCTGGGTTGCCTGTACAGTTCATAGACAAGTGAAAGTGGATACTCTAAAATGCGCAAGATAAGCGTGAGTGCTATGGATGGCGTTCTCGTAGGGAGACGGGAGCGGATCCATAGTGGTGTATTGATATGGTGAATATGTGGACTCGTGTGCGCCACCTCAAAAGAGTTACTTGCAGTCGTAGTTCAGGATAGCCACCGAGTCAAAGCTGGCTTGCTGCAGTTAAACTCCACCACCCCCTTTGTTGATACCGATGCATATGTAGATAGTTCTGATGTAAGTCTTGCTGGGTACATTTGTACTCACGTTTGCTTATTTTATGTTTTGCAGAGAGACGTCAGTCTCGCTAGTAGTTCCGTGTGGACTTCGACGTTTAGCTTGATACCTCAGCTACGATCTTGTGCCCTCGGCAGGATCTGGTAGATAGTCAGGCTTCTCAGCCTTTTTCATTTGTAGATGTCTGTACTCAGACATGTTAAGCTTCCGCATGTGCTTTGACTTGTATGCTCTGAATGTTGGGTCATGAGACCCATGTTTGTAATATCTGGCTCTTCGGAGCCTAATGAATAAATACTCTGAGTCGTAGAGTCTTGTTGTGATGCCATGTTGTATTTGCACATATCGAGCATATTGTGTGTATGATTGAAATGCTTGGTATGTGTGGGATCCGACAATCTAGTTGTCTATCCTTAGCAGCCTCTCTTATGGGGAAATGTAGTCTAGTGCCTCCTTGAGCCATAGTAGTCCGCTACAGCCCGGTTCACCGGAGTCCTGCTAGCCCAGCACTACTGCTCTGGACACTTGACTGGCCGGCATGTGTTTCATATCGTTCCTGTGTCTGTCCCTTCGGGGAAATGTCACGCGGTGACATCCGGAGTCCTGCCTAGCCTGCTACAGCCCGGGTTCCCGGAGTCCTGTTAGCCCAGTGCTACAGCCCGGATTCGCACGCTGCTGACCGACACGTTCGATGTTGATTCATGTATGCCTGTCCCCATACGTTAGTGCCGCTTTGGGTTCACGACTAGCCATGTCGGCCCGGGTTCTCTGTCATATGGATGCTAGCGACATTGTCATATACGTGAGCCAAAAGGCGCAAACGGTCCGGGCCATGGTAAGGCGACACCCGTGGGAGTACCGTGCGTGAGGCCGCAAAGTGATATGAGGTGTTACAGGCTAGATCGGTGTGACTTGGAATCGGGGTCCCGACAGCTTTGGTATCAGAGCCTGACTGCCTGTAGGTTTACGAAGCCAAACTGGTCGAAGTTGAGTCTAGAAATGCTTTAGTTATATAAGGGAATTGATTGTGGAAGGGAACGTAAGGCTCTTTTTACTCCTTTACCTTATGCCTTCTGATCTGAGTCACCCTCTTCTCTTCTACGGGGATTAAGAACTAGGCTTCTCATCTTTCTATCAGGATCACGTGTTACTAATCCGTAGACTCGTAGGATTGTTGGTCTGAAGCCCCAGTTCAGTTTCTACTACTTCCATGTGTTGACAGTTGATCTCGGAACCTTGATAGTATGATGTTGAGTGGTTATGCCACCATTTTGCAGGATATCTCAAATCCTTTTGAGCTTTTACAGCCGTTATGTTGTCCGAGTCATCCCAGGTTTCTAAACAATCTGATGCATTTGCAAAATCCTTTCCCTCTGTTTTTGCGTCCCTTTGGGCCAGATTAAGCACACTATCGGTGCGTTGAGGCACTCTATTGCCTCGGTTTATATGTTGGAGCTATTGTTATGACCCTAGGTGTTTTAGGGACTCACCTAGTAATCTAGCCATGTTTTGTGTTCCCGGTGTGATGATTCTGGCCATCTTTCCCAAAAGCATCCCGTGATGCCACTTAGTTAGTAGGCATTCTATTTCTGGGTTCTCGAACCAAAGATTTTCCCCACTTACTTCATGTTGATAGTGTTTGCTAGTTCCTTTAGGATATTAGTAACCTTGCGATAGTCCTCGAGGTCCGTGGTATATCGTTCTTCCAATACCATGAACTGCTTATGGCAGAAGTTCTCTTGAACTGAAAGATCACAACCAGAGTGCTCTTGACGAGTTCTCCATTCATATTGTGACTCTGCCAGTTCTACCTTCCTGCATGGGTTATCCGGAAGAAATATGTTGAACTCGTTCGACATACTAATTCATGCATCCGCAACTCAGAAAACCATATGTCCCCTTGAGTTGTCCCTCTTCATTGGTATTCCGACCATCGTCTGTCAATTGATAGTCAGGAGTAATTATGCATCCGTGTTTTCGATGCTTACCATTCTTGTGGTCCGCCAAGCCATTCTATTCTGGATGGCTAGGAGGAACAACTCCGGTACCTCGTCCATATCTAGGATTGGGTCAAAGTAGTTGTATTCCGCAGATCAAATTGCCAACCCAGCCTTTGATCTGTTCTACCTTGGAATGTCACCCTCTTTCATATCAAGAATGACGTGAGAATTGCACAATCTCTCATGAATTCTTGATGTAGTGATACTTCTCGCCATCATTATTCATCTCTCGGTCTCCGTGATTGGTTGTCACCGGAATGCTGACAAGTGAACTGTGATGTGTGAAATCAATACTCCTAGCAACCCCGTTGCTTGGTAGTTAATGGACAACAATCTCATTCGTAGCGTGTTGGTTATTCAATCATCATCCTGAGATTGATCGTGTTACCTAGTCCATTTTTCCTGGTGCACTCTTGGGTCAACGAGTTAGGATTGTATCAATTCCTCGCTCTTTTGAACACATCGTCTTGCCCTGAAAAGCAAGTTTGTTCTCGAGCCTAGTAACATATCGGTGGTTCGTGATTTTCCGAATATCTTCTCGGAAGTATCACCAGGTTGTCACCTGACCGCTATGTTGAGCTCGTGAACAAGTTGGTTTCCTATAAACCCCTCTTTCTCCAAGAATCTGTGTTGGATACCTTGAGCTAGTTGGTTAAGCTAAACAACAACTTGGAGAGTTGGAAGATAAAAGCTTGCCTGACTTAGTTCTCTCCAAAGGATATCTCTTATGTGTGTGTTTGTTGTAGAAAGATGATTTCTTCATCGATTGGTCCTCGTGATCTATTAATAGACCTATCATCTTAACCAAACTTTGATTTGAGTATGGGCTATTATCAATCAAATCAGAACCAACGATGATCATAATGTTGTCTTACTCGTGGTTGATCCCTCGAGCATGCACCATTATATCTTTTGGGTCTGACCAATGCTATCACTTGTTCACATAATTATGGAATTCCATCTCCATGGAAACTTGGATGAATTGTTGTTGAGCCCATCAGCAACACTGCTACCTTCTCCATGATTCGTGTTGAACATCCAGCTAGTATTGGAAACTTTGTAAGCATTGCCCTCATGTTCCGCTCATGAGGTATACGTTTTGATGGAAGAAGTGACTTCCCCTGGTTTATGTGCAATCGATGCAAGTTGCCGCCGTGAACTCGAGAAAGCTTGTTTTTGCTTCTTTTGGAATCATCCCAAGTCAGTCATGCATATGTGCGAAGTACTCTATGGTCTGGAGACTTGCAACCTTCATTCTATATGTGTTCCTAGCACACCAAGCCACTGATTGATTTGTTCAAGGAAAAGGAGTTGCCGTGCGAATACTAGTTCATGCACAAGTCTTCGATATCCTCGTTGATGGTTCCCCACCTGAACTCGGTAGTGTTTTCTTGTAAGACTACTATGTGGTCATGCTTGTCTGGGACAGCGTGTTCACATGTTGTAGCAGAACCAGCTCATGTTTTGGAGCTTGCTATCGTAGTTCATCCCCTGAGAATCTCGCAACGTCATCTCGTCAGTTGGTGTTGCAAACCTTCATTTTTCTTCCTAGACTCGATGAGTCTGGAATATCCTACCACCAACCAGATCTGAATCTTGGGCAGATGTGATGGTTGGAATGTTTCCCAAGAGCTATAATATTGGTCTCCCGGTAACCGGTAGAGTGGATGTTGTGGCCAACACACCCAACCGGAAGACCTATTATTATAGTATCTTGATTAAGGAATTTGACCATTTTCTCCATGAGGATTTCGTATGATCTATTCTAAAAGTTGTTCCTTATGGATTCCTGCGCTCCTGAAGTCCGACCTACTACTTGATGTTCAAGATATCAAACCACATCTAATGGGTTACGCTAGAACATCAAGGAGAACATTAGAAGCGGAGTGCTAAATGTCTCTCGGTCGATCATCCAGATTTTGCTCCTTGGCTTCGCTAAGGTGAAAATCTGAGAAAGTGTTGTCCTCCTTTGCACCTGCATCCTCCATCACCGTTCATCATGGTAGTATGATGTGTTGCTAGGATCCTCGGCACGGATGTTGGTAAAACCTTGATGAATATGGAAATGCTCAAGTTCTTGAAAGCACGCTCAGTCACTAGGTTATATCCTTGGTATCAACTGGAATGTGCCTTCCATTTGCCGAGTTGTTCTATAACCATAGTTTCCATTCCAAATTGAGTGCGCCATTCTTTCAAATTCTTTCAAACGATCATTTGTAAATTGCCTTACGCTGGTATGAAGAGTTTCAATGATCTCTGAATCAAAAGTAATTCTTTTTGCCACTTAAGGGATAATTCAACGAGTCACCTTTCCTAAGGTGCCCCGTTATGGAGTCATGGCAATTAACTCCTCGCTGCCTTGGAACCCATGCACCATATTATCTAAGCGTGGGATTGTTGCCCACCAAATCAAACCTCATCGTTTGTTCTTCCATCCCTCTCGATGTGTTTGGTGTCTCAACTCGAGATGTTTCAACATCTCATTCCGCGAGTTGGTCTTGTATAGCTCGATCTTCGAGAAGATCAATCCTGTAGAGTTTCCCTCTCTTCCGTCATCATAGTTGGATGAAGCTCTCGAAAGAAAAGATGTCAAGATCAGGATGATGCAATGAGTCAACATCTTCGAGAAGAACAATTGGATCGTGAAGATTATGTTACTTTGCGTTCCCCTTTCATCTTACCCTACGCTTAAATCTCGGGACGAGATTTTTGTTTAGTGGGGGTGAGTTGTCACATCCCTAGCCCTGCTATGCACTAGGCTAGCTAGTCATGCTTGCATCATGTCTAAATTTATTGAAAGTTGAAATGGGGATGACAGAACCCCCAGCACCCCCTGAAACCAACTAGGGTTTACTAAAATTGGTTTCAATGAACCCAAAATGCCCTTCATAAAATGTTCATCATTTCTGGATTGGGCTAAAACCCCTGGCAAAAATGGTGCACACTTTTTCTAGGACATTCTGGATTTTTGAATTAAATCATAAGTATTTGAATTTGGATATTTAAATTCTATAAAATATTTTAACTGTCCAAATAATCTTGAAAGCATTTGAGGGCTGTTGGAAATAGTTTCAAAAGTGCCCACAATTATTTTCAGGATCTTACAAAATGAATTAGTATTTTTACTAATTCAAAACAGAGAAATAAAATAGAAAAAACAGAAACAATTAAGTAAGAGAGAGAGAGAAGGCCACTGGGCCCCTCACCTGGACTCACCTGGCGCCCCACCACGGCCCAGGAGCTGGCCCAGCCCACCAGAGCCGCCACCGTCTCCCACCTCACGCCAGAAGGACGCCAGAGGGACGCCGGGCGTGTGGTCGCCGCGCGCGAGGCCACCTCCTGCTTCCGCCGCTTCCGGACGCCTCCACGAGTGCCACGCCACCTCCCCGACCCCCTCTCACTTCTCCCTCGCTCTCTGGACCTCCCTTCCCCTCGCTCCTCTGTCCCCCCCCATAGCCGAGTATGCCGTCGCCGCCGCTCGCTGTTGCCACGACCACCGGGCCTCCCTCGCCCTTCCAACGTGCTCGAGAGCTCCGCCACGCCGTCCCCATCTACCCCACCAAGCCACGTGAGCTGGGAAGCACCGCAACGCCCTCGACGTCCTCATCTTCTTCCTCGGCCACAGGAGATCGCCGCCGGGATTCCGACGCCGTCAAGCCTTCCCCGAGCCCGCTTCGACGACCTCTGCAACCACCGTGAGCTCCCGCGTCGTAACCCCCTCTCCCCGAGCTCGATTACGCCTCTAGTCGTGCCAGCCGCCGTACCCGAGCGCCGCCGTCCGCCATGGTCGTTGCTCTCGCAGCCACCGTGCATCTCCGCTCAAGATTGTGCCTCCGGCGTGCTCCTGGAGCAATGATGAGTCCAACGCAGCCCCTAACTAGCTCTCCCGTGCACCGGAACACCGAACCCCCGCATGTTCCCGAACTCCGGCCGCCGCCGCGAGCTCGTCTCCGGCGAGTACAGCGCACCCCAGTCGCTGCTGCCTACCCCGTTGGATGCGGACGAGCATGGGCTCCCTCCTGGTGGTCGCACCGCACCTAACCGCAGCCCCTAGCGCCGCCCAGCTGCAGCTCCGCCGTGCGGAATGGTCGCCGCCGGCCAGAGTCCGGCGATGATGACGTGGCTTCGTCATTAGAGGCTAATCCCTTAACTAGCCACCTCACAGCCACTGACAGTGGGCCCTACCACAGGGTCAAACCCAATCAGCGCTGGTTTTGACCGGGATTAGTCCCCGTGTCACTGACGTGTGGCCCCCACACGTCAGGTTTGACCTGGACGACCCCGCTGACCAGCTGACGTCATCCTGACGTAGTGCTGACGCAGTAATCTAATTACTGGAATTATTCTTAAACAGGAAATTCCAGAAAATAGTGCAAACTTCTAAAATTCATAGAAATTCAACCGTAGCTCCAAATCAAATAATTTATATATGAAAAATGATCAGAAAAATCCAATCTATCCATCTGTACCATCTCCATGCATGTTAGAACAACTTATGGCTGCTGTTTAGGCCAAGTCATATAAATGGCATTTAAAGCCTCACATATGGAGTTTGAATTGAACCTAGGATTCAAGCCAACTCCATTTAACATGTTGCTAGCTGCATTAGCTCAATTCACAGCATATTTCCATGTCACATTCATGCATCATATTGTTGCATTGCATTGATTGTGTTTCCTCTCTGTTGCCGGTGTTTGTTCCCCCTCAGTAGACGATGTTCCGACGTTGTGATTGCTGACACTAATGAAGACTCAATGCTATCTTCAGAAGTGCCAGGCAAGCAAAACCCCCTTGTTCATTCCGATACAATCCCACTCTCTTGCTCCTGCTCTCTTTTACTGCATTAGGACAACAACGATTCATCTGTTACTTGCTGCGGTAGTTGAACCCCTTTATCCTCTGCATGACCTGTCATTGCCACAGTAAATAGATGAAACCCACTAGCATGAGTAGGTGTTGTTTGAGCCCTGATGTGCCTACTCATTCATGCTTGTTTGTCATGCCTGCTATTGCTTAGAGTTGTGTCAGGTCTGATTCATCGGGAATGAATTGGAAAGTGGTGAACATGTCCTACTGTGTGAGAGCTAAGGGTGTGAACACGATTTGGTATAGGTAGCGGTGAGAGGCCATGTAGGAGTACATGGTGGGTTGTCTCATTGAAACCGTCCTCAGGAACTGAGTTCTGTGTTTGTGATCCATGAACAGTTACTACCACACATTGGGTTCCGGTAACTCGACCCCTCTCGGCTTATTAACCGCCTCGATCGCTGTCCAGGAGTTGCAACTAGTTTCTGGTGTTTGTAGGTTGTGTTAGTAGTCTACCAAGTGGTACCCGATACAGGTGGGCTTGGGACAAACTAGGCACCATGGCACGGTGTACCAAGCGTAGATCCATCCGTCGAGGTGGGCTTGGGAACCCTGTTCACATCGTTTGGGGCCGTGAGCGACACCCCGGCCGGATCTCCTTGCGGATGGAACCCGAATAGGCGATAAACCTGGACGAGAGACTTGTGTGGTTAGTCAGGTCGTGGCCGACTCCCTCGCCAGGCTTCCGCTTGAAGGTTGCCGAGGTACACGACGTGTACATGGTGGTAAGTGGCGAGAGCGTGTGTGACGAAGTACACCCCTGCAGGGTTAATATGGTCTATTCGAATAGCCGTGTCCGCGGTAAATGACTTCTGGGTTGCCTGTACAGTTCATAGACAAGTGAAAGTGGATACTCTAAAATGCGCAAGATAAGCGTGAGTGCTATGGATGGCGTTCTCGTAGGGAGACGGGAGCGGATCCATAGTGGTGTATTGATATGGTGAATATGTGGACTCGTGTGCGCCACCTCAAAAGAGTTACTTGCAGTCGTAGTTCAGGATAGCCACCGAGTCAAAGCTGGCTTGCTGCAGTTAAACTCCACCACCCCCTTGGTTGATACCGATGCATATGTAGATAGTTCTGATGTAAGTCTTGCTGGGTACATTTGTACTCACGTTTGCTTATTTTATGTTTTGCAGAGAGACATCAGTCTCGCTAGTATTTCCGTGTGGACTTCGACGTTTAGCTTGATACCTCAGCTACGATCTTGTGCCCTCGGCAGGATCTAGTAAATAGTCAGGCTTCTCAGCCTTTTTCATTTGTAGATGTCTGTACTCAGACATGTTAAGCTTCCGCATGTGCTTTGACTTGTATGCTCTGAATGTTGGTCATGAGACCCATGTTTGTAATATCTGGCTCTTCGGAGCCTAATGAATAAATACTCTGAGTCGTAGAGTCTTGTTGTGATGCCTTGTTGTATTTGCACATATCGAGCATATTGTGTGTATGATTGAAATGCTTGGTATGTGTGGGATACGACAATCTAGTTGTCTATCCTTAGCAGCCTCTCTTATGGGGAAATGTAGTCTAGTGCCTCCTTGAGCCATAGTAGTCCGCTACAGCCCGGTTCACCGGAGTCCTGCTAGCCCAGCATTACTGCTCTGGACACTTGACTGGCCGGCATGTGTTTCATATCGTTCCTGTGTCTGTCCCTTCGGGGAAATGTCACGCGGTGACATCCGGAGTCCTGCCTAGCCTGCTACAGCCCGGGTTCCCGGAGTCCTGTTAGCCCAGTGCTACAGCCCGGATTCGCACGCTGCTGACCGACACGTTCGATGTTGATTCATGTATGCCTGTCCCCATACGTTAGTGCCGCTTTGGGTTCACGACTAGCCATGTCGGCCCGGGTTCTCTGTCATATGGATGCTAGCGACATTGTCATATACGTGAGCCAAAAGGCGCAAATGGTTCCGGGCCATGGTAAGGCGACACCCGTGGGAGTACCGTGCGTGAGGCCGCAAAGTGATATGAGGTGTTACAGGCTAGATCGGTGTGATCTAAATTTGCCATGAAAAACGTTCAGATTTCCTTGCTTAAAATCCTAACATTTGGGATTTATCATTTCCCTTTTTTAGATTGATCGTGGTATGAATCTAAAGTCACAGTCAAACAGAATGAAATCTATGGTTTGATCGATTGAATGTTCTGCTAGAGCCATATCAAATTAAATATAAAAAGTCATGAAGCGACATGTATTCCTTCTCATCACAAACATTTCATATTAAATACCATGTGTCAGGACCCCGATCCTAAGCCACATCGATCTAGCACGTAACACATCATATCACTTTGCGGCCTCATGCACGGTATTCCCACGGGTGCCACCTTACCTGGCCCGGGACCGTTTGCGCCTTTTGGCTCACGTATATGATAGTGTCGCTAGCATCCATATGACAGAGAACCCGGGCCGACATGACTAGTCGTGAACCCAATGTGGCACTAACTTACGGGGACAGGCATACATGAAACAACATCGAGCATGTCGGTCAGCAGCGTGTGAATCCGGGCTGTAGCAACTGGGCTAACAGGACTCCGGTAAACCGGGCTGTAGCAGGCTAGCAGGACTCCGGATGTCATCGCGTGACATTTCCCTGAAGGGACAGACACAGGAACAAAGTGTATCACATGCCGGCCAGTCTAGGTGTTCTGGAATAGTAGTACTGGGCTAGCAGGAGTCCAGTAAACCGGGCTGTAGCGGACTACCATGGCTCAGTGGAAGCACCAGACTACATTTCCGCATAAGAGAGGCTACCAAGGATAGACAACTAGGTTGTCGGATCCCACACATACCAAGCATTTCAAAGTCATCACACAATATGCTCTATATGTGCAAGTACAACATGGCATCACAACAAGATTCTACGACTCAGAGTATTTATTCATTAGGCTCCGAGGAGCCAAGTATTACAAACATGGGTATCATGACCCAACATACAGAGCATACAAGCAACAAGCGGAAGCATAAACATGTCTGAGTCAACTGACTACAAATGAAAAAGGCTGAGAAGCCTGACTATCTACAAGACCCTCCCAAGGGTACAAGATCGTAGCTGAAGTAACAAGCTAAACATCGAAGTCCACGCGGAACTACTAGTGAGACTGAAGTCTCTGTGCAAAACATAAATTAAGCAAACATGAGTACAAACGTACCCTGCAAGACTTACATCAGAACTAGCTACATATGCATTAGTATCAATAAAGCGGTGGTGGAGTTTAACTGCAGTAAGCCAGCTTTGACTCAGTGGCTATCCTGAACTACGTCTGCAAGTAACTCTTTTGAGGTGGCGCACACGAGTCCACATATTCACCAATCAATAGACAACTATGGATCCGGTCCCGTCTCCCTACGAGAACGCCATCCATAGCACTCACGCTTATCTTGCGCATTTTAGAGTATCCACTTTCACTTGTCTATGAACTGTACAGGCAACCCAGAAGTCCTCTACCGCAGACACGGCTATTCGAATAGATGATGTTAACCCTGTAGGGGTGTACTTCTTCACACACACTCTCACCACTTACCACCATGTACATGTCGTGTATCTCGGCAACCTTCAAGCGGAAGCCTGGCGAGGGAGACGGCCACGACCTGACTAACCACACAAGTCTGTAGTCCAGGTTTATCGCCTATTCGGCTTCCATCCGCAAGGAGATCCGGCTGGGGTATCGCTCGCGGCTCCAAACGATGTAAGCAGGGTTCCCAAGTCCACCATCCGGGTGCCACTTGGTACACCGTGCCACTGTGCCTAGTCTGTCCCAAGCCCACCTGTACCGGGTGCCACTTGGTAGACTACTAGCACTACCTACCAACACCAGAAACTAGTTGCAACAACTAGACAGAGATCAGGTTGATTAATAAGTCGAGAGTGGCACTTAAGCATTCCAATGCGTGGTAGTAACTATTCATGGATCACAAACACAGAACTCAGTTCCTGAGGACGGCTGCAATGAGAAAACCCACCATGTACTCCTACATGGCCTCTCACCGCTACCTTTACCAAATCGTGTTCACACACTTAGCTCTCAACAGTAGGACATGTTCACCACATTCCAATTCATCCCTGATGAATCAGACCTGACACAAATCTAAGCAGTAGCAGGCATGACAAACAAGCATGAATGAGTAGGCACATCAGGGCCCAAACAACTCCTACTCATGCTAGTGGGTTTCATCTATTTACTGTGGCAATGACAGGTCATGCAGAGGAAAAGGGGTTCAACTACCACAACATGTAACAGTTGAATCGTTGTTGTCCTAATGCAGTAAAAGAGAGCAGGCGCGAGAGAGTGGGATTGTATCGGAATGAACAAGGGTTGCTTGCCTGGCAATTCTGAAGATAGTATAGTTCTTCATCGGTGTCATCGAACTCATCGTCGGAACATACGTCTACTGAGGGGGAACAACCACCTACAAACAAGTGGGAACACAATCAATGCGATGCAACAATATGATGCATGAATGTGACATGGCAATATGATGTTCACTAAGCTAATGCAACTAGCAATGATTTAAATGGAGTTGGTTTGAACACTAGATTCAAATTCAAACTCCCTATAAGGCATTTCAAATGCCATTAATTCAAATTGTCTTATACAGCAACTTTAAGTTGCTCGAACAGGCATGACAATGCCATAAACAGATTCCTCACATTTTTCTTCTCATTTTTCATATATAAATTATTTCATTTGGAGTTATGGTTGATTTTATATGATTTTTAGAAGTTTATAACATTTTCTGGAATTAAATAAATCATTTCTAATTTATTAAATATCTAGAAAATATTTATGACGTCAGCACCGTGTCATCCCTGCGTCAGCAGGTCAACTGATCCGTCCAGGTCAAACCTGGCGCGTGGGGCCCACGTGTCAGTGTCACAGGGTTAAAAAGGGGTGTGTTCAGCCTAATTACAAGATTAGAGGGCGTTGGGGCCCATCTGTCAGCGTCTGTGGGTGAACTAGCTGGCGGTGATTAACGCTAATTACACGGCCACGCCGGCTTCGCCGGAGTTCGGCCGGCGGCGACCAAAACCGACGATGGAGACGTCGCAGGAAGGTGCTACAGGGGACGGTTTCGGACGCGGTTTGCGGCTACAAGTAGCTGGGGGTGCGGCGCATCCAGAGGTGGCAACAGATGGAGCTGGAGTGGCTGGAGATTGCCGGAACGGAGCTCGCGGCGGTGGCCGGAGTTCGGACCTCGGCGGAAACGGTGTTGCGGAGCACGGGCGAGCGAAGTAAAACGCTGCGCAGCCTCCTAGGGTCACTAGGAGCTCCGTGAGGTGCACGGGTGCGACTCGTTCGAGCTCAGGCCACGGCGGCGACAAGGCCGGGCGGCGGTGAGCTTCTGGCACGGCGGGGATCGATGGCTGCGACCTGAATTCGTCAAGGGGACCAGGGGGTAAGTGGTCAGGGGCTCACAGCGATGACAAGGGGACGCTCAGCAAGGTCGGGGACGGTCCGGAGCCGACGAATTTGACGGAGATGGCCGACGGTCCCGAGGTTGAAGAAGGCATCCATGGCGGTGTTGCGGTGAAACCCGGCTTGCGTGGCTCGTCAAGGAGATGCTTCGCGTCCTTGCGGAGCTATTGGTCACGGTGGTTGGGCTAGGGGATGGCCGTGGCTGCGACGGTGCTCGTCGGCGTGCAGCGGGGTGTTCGGGCGTGCTGCGGAGAGGGAGCAGAGGTGGGAAAGGGCGAGGGAGTGGGAGAGAGGGACCGGGGTGGCGCGTGGCGTCGTCCAGATGCGTCGGGGAGGCGGCAGGCAGGCAGGAGGTGGAGGCCTCGGGCGGGCGCACGTCGACACGCCTCTGCCTACTGGCAAAGTTGAAGACAACCACTTCGGCCAGTGGGCTGGGCCAGCTGGAGGAGCTGGGCCAGGTGGGCTGCCAGGTAAGTCAGGTGGGTCTCTCTCTCTCTTCTTTTATTTGTTTCAATTTTCTATTATTCTGTAACTTTAGGGCTTTATTAAAAATACCAAAACAATCTCAAAATTCATGAAACTGCTCAAGGCTACTGTTTGGAATATTTCCAACAGTAAACATTTTAGTTCATGAATATTTGGACATCTAAAATATTATATAGCATTTAAATGCCCAAATGCAAATAGCATAAGATTTAATTCAGTGACCCAATGCTGTCCTAGAAAAATGTGAACCATTTTTGTCAGAGGTTCTAGACCAAAGCAAAGATGATGAACATTTTTGAAGGGCATTTCAGGTTCATTGAAGAAGTATTTTAATAACCCTGTTTGGATTAAGTGGTGCTGGGGTTTTCTGCCATCCCCATTTCAACTTTCATAAATTTAAACATGATGCATGCATGCTCACAGATGCAACTAAATACCAGCAAATCTAGGGTTGTGACAACTCACCCCCACCAAACAAGAATCTCGTCCCGAGATTCAAGGCGTGAGGTAAGAAGACATGGGGGAGATGGAACTAGCATAGTCTTCATGGTCCATTGCATCATGTTGATCTTGGCATCTTTGCCTTCGAGATCTTCATCCGGTTATGACGATGGAAGAGAGGAAAACTCTATAGGATTTAATCTTCACAAAGATCGAGCGAGTCATGATCAACTCATGGAATGAGATGTTGAAGCATCTCTTGAGCTGAGACACAACACATACATCCGAGTGATGGAGGGAAGTAGAAGACGAGGGTTTAAATTTGGTAGCCAACAATTCCACGCTTGAGTAAGATGGTGCATAGGTTTCAAAGTAGTGAGGAGTTAATTGCCATGATTCCATAACGGGACACCTTGGGAAAGGTGACTCGTAGAATTATTTTCTTAAGTGGCAAAAAGAATTACTTCTGATATCGTGATCATTGAAGCTCTCTATACCAGCCTAAGGCAAATCACAATCGATCATTTGACGGAGTTCGAAAGAGTGGCATACTCAGACCCGAATGGATGATGTGGACTAACTTGTTGAAGACAACGCAATGGATGATATTTGCTTATCATCGGAAATGGATGGGACCCATGGTAGGACCAGTTTTGAAGATGATCCTGAACAACAATTACTGAGGAGGGCATCCCATGGGAAAATGGCACAATGGCAGTGCAAGCTAGGAACAAAATGCAAATGTTGGAATGCTCCAACCATCATATCTGCTTGAGATTCAGATCTGGTTAGTAACAGGATACTTCAGACTCAACATCTCTGAGAAGAAGAATTGCAACACAAATTGACGAGATAACGTTGCGAGGTTCTTGGGAAATGAACTACGATAGCAAGCTCCAAAACATGAGCTGGTTCTGCTACATAGATGTGAACACGTTGTCCAAGACAAGCATGACCACGTAGAAGTCTTACAACAAACACTA
Organism: Triticum aestivum; assembly: GCF_018294505.1. Classification (NCBI taxonomy): domain Eukaryota; kingdom Viridiplantae; phylum Streptophyta; class Magnoliopsida; order Poales; family Poaceae; genus Triticum; species Triticum aestivum. The sequence continues at coordinate 234,401,956 of NC_057799.1, forward strand.
CCGAGTTCTGGTTGGGAACCATCATCGAGGATATCGGAGTCTTGTGCATGATCTGGAATTAACACAACAAACTCCTTTTCCTTGAGCAAATCAATCAGTGGCTTGGCGTGCTAGGAAACACATATGGAGTGGAGGCGGCCAACCTATCAAACCATAGATTACTTTGCACATATGCGTGACTAACTTGGGATGATCAGAGGAAGCAAAAACAAACTTTCTCGAATTCATGGTGGCAACTTGCATCGATTGCACGTGAACTTAGAGGAAGTCACTACTTTCATCCAAACATATACTTCATGAACTGAACATGAAGATAATACCTATAAAAGTTTCCAACACTAGCTTAGATATTCAACATGAATCATGGACAAGATGAAATTGTTGTCAATGGGCTCAACCACAATCCATCCAGTCTTCCATCTAGGTGGAATTCCTCAATTATGGGAACACAGTGATAGTATTGATCAGACCCAAAAGATAGAATGATGTATGCTCGAGGAAACAACCACGAGTAAGACAACATTACGAACATCCTTGGTTCTCACTTGATTTGACGATAGCCCACACTCAGATCAAAGGATTGATAAGACAATAGGTCCAAGAACTGATCACAGGGACCAATCGATGAAGATATCATCTTTCTTCAACGCACACTACACAAGAATATCCCTTTGGAATGAACTAAGTTAGGCAAGCTTTTATCTTCCAACTCGCCAAGTTGTTGTTCAGCTTAACCAACTAGCTCAAGGTATCCAACACAGAATCTTGGAGAATGGGTGGTTTAGAAGAAAACCAACATGATCACGAGCTCAACATAACAGTCAGGGAACAACCCGGTAATACCTACGTGAAGATATTCGGAATATCACGAACCGCCGATATGTTATTAAGCTCAAGAACAATCTTGCTTTTCAGGGCAAGACAATGTGATCGAAAGAGCAAGGGATTGATACAATCCTAACTCATTGATCAAAGTGTGCACCAGAAATATGGACTAGGTAGCACGATCAATCTTAGGATGATGATTCAATAACCAGCACGCTAAGAATGAGAGTATTGTCCATTTACTACCAAGCAACGGGGTTGCTAGGGGTATTGATTTCACACATCACAATTCACTTGTCGACATTCCGGTCACAACAACACAGAGATCGAGGAATGAATAACGATGGTGAGAAGTATCACTTCACCAAGAATTCATAAAAGAAGGTGCAATTCTCATGAGATTCCTGACATAAAGTGGGTAATACTTCAGGGTAGAACAGACCAATAGCTTGATTGCATTTGATCTACGGAATACAACTGCTTTGACCCAATCCTAGTAATGGATGACGTACTGGAGTTTGTTTCTCCTAGTCATTTTGAACTAGAATGGCTTGACGGACCACAAGAACGATAGGCACCGATGAACAAATGCACACATACTCTTGACTATCAATTGATAGACGAAGGTCAGAAGACAACTAAAGAGGGAGAACTCAACGGAACATATGTTTTTTCTAAGTTGTGGATGCATGGATTAGTATGTCGAGCAAAGCTCAACATTTCTTCTGGATAACCCATGCAGAAAGGTAGAACTGGCAGATTCACAATGTAGAATGGAGAAGTCATTAAGAGAACTCTGGTTGTGATCTTTTGGTTCAAAAGAACTTCTGCCTAAAAAGTTCATTGTATTTGGAAGAAGAGAGTACCACGGACCTCGAGGACTATCGCAAAGGTTACTAATATCCTAAAGGAACTAGCAAACACTATCAACATGAAGTAAGTAAGGTGAATCTCGGGTTCAAGAACCCAGGAATAGAATGCCTACTAACTAAGTGGCATCACGGGATGCTTTCGAGAATGATGGTCAGAATCATTACACTGGGAATACAAATCAGAGCTAGATTACTGGGTGGTTCTCTAAGACACCTAGGGTCATAATAATAGCTCCAACATATATGTCGAGGCAATGAAGTACGTCAACACACCGATTAGCGTGCTTAATCTGGCCCAAAGGGACATCGAGAACGGGAGGAAGGGATTTGCAAATGCATCAGACTAGTAAGAAACCTGGGATGACTCGGACAGCATAACGGCTGTAAATGCTCAAAAAGATTTGAGACATCCGGCGGAATGGTGGTAAAACCACTCAACGTCATAATATCAAGGTTTTGAGATTAACTAACAACGCACAGAAGTAGTAGGAACTGAACTGGGGCTTTAAACCATCAATCCTATAAGTCTATGGATTAGTAACACGTGATCCTGATAGAAAGATGATAAGCCTAGTTCTTAATCCCCGCAGAAAAGAAGAAGTTGACTCAGATCAGAAGGGCATAAGGTAAAGGAGTAAAAAGAGCCTTACGTTCCCTTCCACAATCAATTCCCTTATATAACTAAAGCATTTCTAGACTCAACTTCGACCAGTTTGGCTTGGTAATCCTACAGCCAGTGAGGCTCCGATACCAAAGCTGTCAGGATCCCGATCCTAAGCCACATCGATCTCGCATGTAACACATCATATCACTTTGCGGCCTCACGCATGGTATTCCCACGGGTGCCATCTTACCTTGCCCGAGACCGTTTGCACCTTTTGTCTCACGTATATGATAGTGTCGCTAGCATTCATATGATAGAGAACCTAGGCCGACATGACTAGTCATGAACCCAAAGTGGCACTAACTTATGGGGACATGCATACATGAAACAACATCGAGCATGTCGGTCAGCAGCGTGTGAATCCGGGCTGTAGCAACTGGGCTAACAGGACTCTGGTAAACAGGGTAGTAGCAGGCTAGCAGGACTCCGGATGTCATCGCGTGACATTTCCCCGTAGGGACAGACACAGGAACTAAGTGTATCACATGCCGGCCAGTCTAGGTGTTCTAGAGCAGTAGTACTAGGCTAGCAGGACTCCGGTAAACCAGGCTGTAGCGGACTACCATGGCTCAGTGGAAGCACCGGACTACATTTCCCCATAAGAGAGGCTACCAAGGATAGACAACTAGGTTGTCGGATCCCACATATACCAAGCATTTCAAAATCATAAACACAATATGCTCGATATGTGCAAGTACAACATGGCATCACAACAAGACTCTAGGACTCAGAGTATTTATTCATTAGGCTCTGAGGAGCCAAGTATTACAAACATGGGTCTCATGACCCAACATACAGAGCATACAAGCAACAAGCGGAAGCATAAACATGTCTGAGTCAAACGACTACAAATGAAAAAGGCTGAGAAGCCTGACTATCTACAAGACCCTCCCAAGGGTACAAGATCGTAGCTGAGGTAACAAGCTAAATGTCGAAGTCCACGCGGAACTACTAGTGAGACTGAAGTCTCTCTGCAAAACATAAATTAAGCAAACGTGAGTACAAATGTACCCTACAAGACTTACATCAGAAATAGCTACATATGCATCAGTATCAATAAAGGCGTGGTGGAGTTTAACTACATCAAGCCAGCTTTGACTCAGTGGCTATCCTGAACTACGTCTACAAGTAACTCTTTTGAGGTGGCGCACACGAGTCCACATATTCACCAATCAATAGACCACTATGGATCCGCTCCCGTCTCCCTACGAGAACGCCATCCATAGCACTCACGCTTATCTTGCGCATTTTAGAGTATCCACTTTCGCTTGTCTATGAACTGTACAGGCAACCCAGAAGTCCTTTACCGCGGACACGGCTATTCGAATAGATGATGTTAACCCTGCAGGGGTGTACTTCTTCACACACGTTCTCGCCACTTACCACCATGTACACGTAGTGTATCTCGGCAACCTTCAAGCGGAAGCCTGGCGAGGGAGTCAGCCACGACCTGACTAACCACACAAGTCTCTAGTCCAGGTTTATCGCCTATTCGGGTTCCATCCGCAAGGAGATCCGGCCGGGATGCCGCTCACGGCCCCAAACGATGTGAGCAGGGTTCCCAAGCCCACCATCCGGGTGCCACTTGGTACACCGTGCCACTGTGCCTAGTCTGTCCCAAGCCCACCTATACCGGGTGCCACTTGGTAGACTACTAGCACTACCTACAAACACTAGAAACTAGTTGCAACTACTGGACAGAGATCAGTTGATTAATGAGTCGGGAGGGGCACTTAAGCATTCCAATGCATGGTAGTAACTGTTCATGGATCACAAACACAGAACTCGGTTCCTGAGAACGGCTGCAATGAGACAACCCACCATGTACTCCTACATGGCCTCTCACCGCTACCTTTACCAAATCCTGTTCACACACTTAGCTCTCAACAGTAGGACATGTTCACCACATTCCAATTCATCCTCGATGAATCAGCCCTGACTCAACTCTAAGCAGGAGAAGGCATGACAAACAAGCGTGAATGAGTAGGCACATCAGGGCTCAAACAACTCCTACTCATGCTAGTGGGTTTCATCTATTTACTGTGGCAATGACAGGTCATGCGGAGGAAAAGGGGTTCAACTACCGCAGCATGTAACAGTTGAATCATTGTTGTCCTAATGCAGTAAAAGAGAGCAGGAGCGAGAGAGTGGGATTGTATCAGAATGAACAAGGGGGTTTTGCTTGCCTGGCAGTTCTGAAGATAGTATAGTTCTTCATCGGTGTCATCGAACTCATCGTAGGAACATACGTCTACCGAGGGGGAACAACCACCGGGAAACAAGAGGGAACACAATCAATGCGATGCAACAATATGATGCATGAATGTGACATGGCAATATGATGTTCATTGAGCTAATGCAACTAGCAATGATTTTAATGGAGTTGGTTTGAACACTAGATTCAAATTCAAACTCCATATACGGCATTTCAAATGCCATTAATTCAAATTGTCTTATACAGCAACTTTAAGTTGTTCAAACATGCATGACAATGCCATAAACAGATTCCTCCCATTTTTCTGATCATTGTTCATATATAAATTATGTCGTCTGGAGTTACGGTTGATTTTATATGATTTTTAGAAGTTGATAACATTTTCTGGAATTAAATAAATCATTTCTGATTTGTTAAATATCTAGAAAATATTTATGACGTCAGCACCATGTCATCCCTGCGTCAGCAGGTCAACTGACCCGTCCAGGTCAAACCTGGCACGTGGGGCCCACGTGTCAGTGTCACAGGGTTAAATAGGGGTGTGTTCAGCCTAATTGCAAGATTAGAGGGCGCTGGGGCCCATCTGTCAGCGTCTGTGGGTGAACTAGCTGGCGGTGGTTAGCAGTAATTACGCGGCCACGTCGGCTTCACTGGAGTTCGGCTGGCGGCGACCAAAACCGACGACGGAGACGTCGCGGGAAGGTGCTACAGGGGACGGATTCGGACGCAGTTTGCGGCTACAAGTAGCGGCGGGTGCGGCGCATCCAGAGGTGGCGACGGATGGAGCTGGGGTGGCCGGAGATTGCCTAAACGGAGCTCGCGGCGGTGGCCGGAGTTCGGACCTCGGCAGAAACAACATTGCGGAGCACGGGCGAGCGAAGTAAAACGCTGCGCAGCCTCCTGGGGTCACCAGGAGCTCGGTGAGGTGCACGGGCCCGACTCGTTCGAGCTCAGGCCACGGTGGCGACAAGGCCGGGCGGCGGTGAGCTTCTGGCACGGCGGGGATCGATGGCTGCAGCATGAATTCGTCAAGGGGGGCATGGGGTAAGTGGTCAGGGGCTCATAGCGATGACGAGGGGACGCTCGGCGAGGTCGGTGACGGTCCGGAGCCGACGAATTTGACGAAGATGGCCGGCGGTCCCGAGGTTAAAGAAGGCATCCATGGTGGTGTTGCGGTGAAACCCGGCATGCGTGGCTCGCCGAGGAGATGCTTCGCGTCCTTGCAGAGCTATTGGTCACGGTGGTTGGGCTAGGGGGTGGCCGTGGCTGCGGCGGTGCTTGTCGGCGTGCAGCGGGGTGTTCGGGCGTGCTGCGGAGAGGGAGCAGAGGCGGGGAAAGGGCGAGGGAGTGGGAGAGAGGGACCGGGGTGGCGCGTGGCGTCGTCCAAACGCGTCGGGGAGGCGGCACGCAAGCAGGAGGTGGAGGCCTCGGGCGCGTGTGCGTCGACACGCCTCTGCCTATTGGCCGAGGTTGAAGACGACCGCTTCGGCTAGTGGGCTGGGCCAGCTGGAGGAGCTGGCCCAGGTGGGATGCCCGGTAAATCAGGTGGGTCTCCTCTCTCTCTTCTTTTATTTGTTTTTGTTTTCTATTATTCTGTAACTTTAGGGCTTTATTAAAAATACCAAAACAATCTCAAAATTCATGAAACTGCTCAAGGCTACTGTTTGGAATATTTCCAACAGTAAACATTTTAGTTCATGAATATTTGGACATCTAAAATATTATATAGTATTAAATGCCCAAATGCAAATAGCATAAGATTTAATTCAGTGATCCAATGTTGTCCTATAAAAATGTGAACCATTTTTGTCAGAGGTTCTTGACCAGGGCAAAGATGATGAACATTTTTGAAGGGCATTTCAGGTTCATTGAAAAAGTATTTTAATAACCCTAGTTGGATTAAGTGGTGCTGGGGGTTTCTGCCATCCCAATTTCAACTTTCATAAATTTAAACGTGATGCATGGATGCTCACAGATGCAACTAAATACAAGCAATTCTAGGGTTGTGACACCATGTCAATTCCAAATACTTCTAGGGTGCGACCAGTCCCCTTGTTTGAGCACTAGGCGATACAGCTATTTATCCACGCATTTAATTATTAGTAGATAAATAGTACTACTACTTGCCCAACTTTTCTATCACACTCACTTTTGTTCCTACACTTGTTACATATACTACTAGTAGTACGTGAAACTGGTGCCGTAACTTGTGAACGCGTCTAGATACGGTCAACAGCAACACTGCGCACATGTTCTTCGTGTTTGCCTGTGCGACTAAATGTAGAAGGGGAGGAGAGAGAGAGTAGACATGGGAACCCACCAGTAAGTGAAGGCGAATCGTACGTGCTGACGAGCCGGTCCTACTAATCTACTAAAATTAATATAAAAACATGTTATCCATTAAATAGGCTATGGTAATATAAAAACATTTTATCAACGTAGGGGAGTACAATAAACTTTGCTACTATGTTGCCTATTGACGTGCGGCTGGAAGGCCCTGTTCGCATATATGGGTCCAAATTTGTTCCATGATAGGTGGGAACCCCGGTGTGTAGTTTGTATCACTTAAATTTCTGGGTCGAAATTTGTTCCATTACAGGTGGACTCCTGGTGTGTAGTTTGCAGCTTATTTGTAATAACTAAAGAGAGCATCAGCGTTTTTTTTTGCAAAAATACCATGGCGTGACGTGGAAGTCGAGAAAGGGCGTGCAAGCCGCGGTGACCGAGCCAGAGGGATATCAATTGGGTGAGGGGCGGCGGTTGCAATGATGTTTGGAGTAGTTGTGGGTCGAATGCTACAAAAATATAATCTAAACCCACCGGAATAAATGCCTTCACAAATTAATCCAAGGTTGGAGTCCCCCTCACAATGTAAATAGCTCCAGCTCTTTGAGGGATGGAGAGGTAGCTTCAATGTGTGGAAGAGACGACGTGAGAAAGCGAGGTCAATCAAGACATAGATAGATAGGGACACAAAGTGAGTGTGGCCCGACATTCGTTGAAAAGATATATATGCTCTGGAGAGATATTGTCCGATTGAGCTTTTGGGAAGGGTGAGGGCTGTAAGAGTGAGCTTGAGAAGTGATCTAGTCACAAATAGGTAGATATATCATTTGTGCATTAGAGGAAGCAAGGTCAATCGATACATAGATAAAAGGGAGAGAGAGAGATTGAGCGAGTGTGGGTCGTCATGCGGTCGAAAGAGTGAGACGGGTTGGATAGAGTGACCTAGATAGACATTGTGGTGAGAGAGTATACAATATGAATATGTCGAATTGGGCCCAAACATGGAGATATATCGTTCACGTGTGAGAAAGAGCAAGGTCAATCGAGACATACATAAAGAGAGAGAGATTGAGCGAGCGTGGGGCGCCATGAGGTCGAAAGAGTTGGACGGCTTGAAGAGACTGACCTAGATAGACAATCTATGTGAGGCAGTACAGAGTGTGTCGATCGAGGCTCGAACAGGGAGATATATCGTCTGTGTGTGAGAGAAAGCGAGGTTAATCAAGACTTAGATAGATAGATAGATAGAGAGAGAGAGAGAGAGAGAGAGAGAGAGATTGAGCGAGTGTGGGCCGCTGTGCAGAAGAAAGATTGATAAGGTCTCCATAGAGTGACCTAGATAGACAATCCGCGTGTGTGTGCGCGAGAGGGGGGTCTAGAGAGGCAATGCATGTATCTAGTGAGAGATGGTGGGAGGGAGGGAGAGAGAGCTCATCATGGAGTGCAATGGCGGGTGTGTGAGAGAGATACATTTGGTGACAGAGTGGAGAAAGGGGGTTGTGTATTTGAGAGAGTTAGAGATCGAAACATGGAGAGAAAGAATGAGCATGTGTCGGAAACCAATAGCTTTGCAAGGAGATTAGGAGAGGAAGATTGATAGATAGAGGAATTATGTAGCGTGTGTGCCAGGGGGGGATAAAAACAACATTTGAATGTAGATAGTACTAGACTTAATATTGACGTTTCAACTTAGTGTATATTGTAGGATTTGAATTGAGGACCACGCATACGGCTTCCGTTGTTATTTCGAATTCGTGCCATACTAGGTTTGTAAATGTTGATATTGACTCAATTGTTGTGGTATTTTGTTTGTGTTTGGCATATGCTTGAATCCATCCAAAGTTTTCTCACTACCATAGTGTTCATCTCATACATATGAATTTGTATTAAAAAAGTAGCGTGGATACTGTGAAATGCGAAATCCACGTTAGAATTGGAGACCGCTATGTGACAAACACACTCTAATTCAAAAAACTCCTGATTATTTAATTTATAGTATCTCGTCTCGAAGGACTAATTATTTGCAAGGAAAACATGGGCATGGTAATTGATACGTCTGCAACATATCTATAATTTTTTATTGCTCCATGCTATATTATCTTCTGTTTTGGACATTATTGGGCTTTATTATTCACCTTTATATTATTTTTGGGACTAACCTATTAACCGGAGGCCCAGCCCAGAATTGTTGTTTTTTTGCCTATTTCAGAGTTTCGCAGAAAAAGAATATCAAACGGAGTCCAAACGGAATGAAACCTTCGGGAACGTGATTTTCAGAACGAGCATGATCCAGGAGACTTGGACCCTACGTCCAGAAAGCTACCAGGAAGCCACGAGGTAGGGGGGCGCACCTATCCCCTCCAGGCGCGCCCTCCACCCTCATGGGCCCCACGTTGCTCCACCGACGTACTCCTTCCTCCTATATATACCTACGTACCCCCAAACGATCAGATACGGAGCCAAAAACCTAATTCCACCGCCGCAACCTTCTGTACCCACGAGATCCCATCTTGGGGCCTGTTCCGGAGCTCCACCGGAGGGGGCATCGATCACGGAGGGCTTCTACATCAACACCATAGCCTCTCCGATGAAGTGTGAGTAGTTTACCTCAGACCTTCGGGTCCATAGTTATTAGCTAGATGGCTTCTTCTCTCTTTTTGGATCTCAATACAATGTTCTCCCCCTCTCTTGTGGAGATCTATTCGATGTAATCTTCTTTCTGCGGTGTGTTTGTTGAGACCGATGAATTCTGGGTTTATGATCAAGTTTATCTATGAACAATATTTGAATCTTCTGAATTATTTTATGTATGATTGGTTATCTTTGCAAGTCTCTTCGAATTATCAGTTTGGTTTGGCCTACTAGATTGATCTTTCTTGCAGTGGGAGAAGTGCTTAGCTTTGGGTTCAATCTTGCGGTGTCCTTTCCCAGTTACAGTAGGGGCAGCAAGGCACGTATTGTATTGTTGCCATCGAGGATAACAAGATGGTTTTTTTTATCATATTGCATGAATTTATCCCTCTACATCATGTCATCTTGCCTAAGGCGTTACTCTGTTCTTATGAACTTAATACTCTATATGCATGCTGGATAGCGATCAATGTGTGGAGTAATAGTAGTAGATGCAGGCAGTAGTCGGTCTACTTGTCTCGGACGTGATTCCTATATACATGATCATACCTAGATATTCTCATAACTATGCTCAATTCTATCAATTGCTCAACAGTAATTTGTTCACCCACCGTGAAATACTTATGCTCTTGAGAGAAGCCAGTAGTGAAACCTATGGCCCCCGGATCTATTTTCCATCATATTAATATTCCAACACTTAGTTATTTCCTTTGCTTTTATTTTACTTTGCATCTTTATCATAAAAATCCCAAAAATATTATCTTATCATATCTATCATATCTCACTCTTGTAAGTGACCGTGTAGGGATTGACAAACCCTTATCGCGTTGGTTGCGAGGATTTATTTGTTTCTGTAGGTGCGAGGGACTCGTGCGTAGCCTCCTACTGGATTGATACCTTGGTTCTGAAAAACTGAGGGAAATACTTATGCTACTTTGCTGCATGACCCTTTCCTCTTCAAGGGAAAACCAACACAGTGCTCAAGAGGTAGCAAGAAGTATTTCTGGCGCCGTTGTCGGGGAGGTCTACGCAAAAGTTAACATACCAAGTACCCATCACAAACCCTTATGTCCCGCATTACATTATTTGCCATTTTCCTCTCGTTTTCCTCTCCCCCACTTCACCCTTGCCGTTTTATTCGCCCTCTCTTTTCCGTTCGCCTTCTTCTTTCCTTTTTGCCCCTCGCTCTTTCTGCCGTTATGTCTGAAATTGGGGAAATTATTGTCGATACGGACAATAATAATATCATGGAAAATTCTGATGCTCCTGCTGAAGAACCCCCTGCCTTGCATACAAAAAGATTTCAAATTGGTAGTGGTAATATTATTGGAAAAGTAGTTATTCAAGATTTCTTTACTTGTGCCGGTGCTTTGCCTTCTATGGGTAGTTCCATTCTTCATAGAACTAGTAGTCTTGCGGACGCTATTGCCATGCTTATAGTTGAACTTGAAAGGCAATTTATGCACTTGCACCCTTGCATACAAAGGATTTTCCTAGAATTTTCCAATATAGAGCATTCTTCTGTTAAGCGTGCCGCTACTATCTTTTTGGCTTATGAGTTCAGATTTATAATAAAAGAGGCCAAAGAAATCTTTGCGCATTATAGGGTGGATGCTGGCCGTCCTCCCATAGAGGCTATCCTCATTGATCAAGAAGAAATAATGCGTTTTCAATCTCTAGACTATGTTGCTTTCAATGAAAACCTCAGAAAAAAGGTCCCTACCAATGTTCTAGTTGATAGAATTTATGAACTTAATGACGATTTGGCTATTTGTAACACCCCAGATGTAACTTGCCATATTTGTAACTCCGACTCTTGCCATTTCTGGCTATGTGTTATGTTATTCCCTCCGTTGTCGGGTTTTGTCTTTCGTTTTGTATTTTGTCATGTCATGCTTTTTCATATCATGTCATCATGTGCATTGCATTCACATACGTGTTCGTCTCATGCATCCGAGCATTTCCCCGTTGTCCGTTTTCCAATCCGGCGCTCCTATCTCCTCCGGTGCACCCCTCTTGTTTTCTTTCGTGTGCGTGTGTCAAACTTTCTCGGAATGGACCGAGGCTTGTCAAGTGGTCTTATTATACCACCCGGAGACTACCGGTCAAGTTTCGTTCCATTCGGAGGTCGTTTGGTACTCCAATGGTTAACCGGGCATCCGCAAAGTCCATTTGAGTGTCCAGCTAAAACCCCCTCCAAAACCAGCCCAAAACCCACCAAACTCTCTTCCATGCTCTAGGTCGTTCGATCACGATCGTGTGGGCGAAAACCGCACCTCATTTGGAGTCTCCTAGCTCCCTGTACCTATTTATAAGTGGGCATCCCGAAAAACGAAACTGCAGACGAAACCCTAGCTTCTCCACCACGCGCCGCCGGACGAAAACGTCCGCGCCGGACAACGTCCGCCCGCCTCCGGCCTCCCACCGCGCCGGCCCGCGAGCCCGCCGCGGGCCCGCCGGCCCGTTTCCCGCCTCCCGCGCGCCCGCGCACCCGCCGCCGCCTCCGCGCCCGTCTCCTCCGCAGCGCCTCGCCGCCGCCGCCGCGCGTGTCCCGTCGCCGCCGCCGGTCTGCTGCGCCGGCGCGCCGCGGTCCCCGCCGCCAACGCCGCCGGCCCCGTCGTCCTCTCCTCCTCCGGCGACCGGCGCCGCCGCCCCGCTCCTCCTCCCTCCGGCGACCCGCCGCCGTCGCCTCTCCTCTCCAGCAGCCCGAGCCGGCGAGCTCCTATGCGATCCAGATCTGGTAACTCCCCCCGTTGACTTCTCGCCCGTTTTTTTTCCAAGTCTGGAAAAATCTTCAGCATCTTGCTCTGTTCCCGATACGATAACTCCTTGTATGTAGCTCCGATCCGCGCGTGTAATATGTCTAATTGTTCGCCTCGTGATGCTCTTCATTTTGTTCAATTGCACCATGTTCATTAGAGGTCATCTTGATGCCCAAATCTTCGTTGGAAGAGGGCTAGTTGCTGTTATTCTCTGGTTCTTAACAGAACTTGGAGATTTGTCATTTTTGTATCATTAAATCTGTGCATCTTATGAGCATGAGCTCTACATGTGTTTTGAAGTATGCTATGCCATATTTCCAGTGGTATAGTCCATGTATTTTTTTGATCTTTGTGGTTACTAGCACAAGCATGCAAAGTAGGTCCCGTAATATTTCTGATTTCAGGGACGGTGATTTCTCCAAGTCTTTGTCTGCTGTAATTTTGTTGCCATGTAAACTTGATGCTACAGAGGGATCCATGCATACTCAATCTTTTGCAATTATGGGGTACCATAGCATGACTCAATCTTGCTCTACTTTTGCTATATAATATTTCTGGCAGATTCTTAACATGACATGCATTTTTGCCAAGCTTATTGTAGTTGATCCATACATGATATGTAATTTTTCTTGCCACGGATAGCTTTATAAACATGCCATCTTGCTGTAGGTATGCTTGGTTTGTCATGCATTGCTCTGTAGTGAGTGCATCAAGCTCACAAAGGGGCCTACATATTAATATTTCTGCCATGCTCTGTTTTCTGCTAAGTCTGAAACCTGATAACGAAACTTGCTAGGTTTACATGCTTGCCATCATATCTTCTGGTCCTTTTTGGCTTATGGTCAGTAAGGGTCTTTTGTCATGTGCATTTAGTAGAACACTACTATGCCCTTGTTTTGCTATGTTAAGTTCCTGTAGCATGTTGATTTGGTGCTCCGAACATTGCTACCTGATGCTGTTTACTGCCATGTCCAGTTTTTCACTAAGTCTGTGAACCTGTAATCTTTTGCACTTTTGCCATGCTTGTTTGAGCATGCTAAGTTGTGAACTAGCCGTAGCTCATTGTTCATCTTTTGTCAATCATCTCCTGTAGATTACTTCCATGTGCTTTGTTTCTATGTTGGGGTGCTGTAGCATTGTTGTTTGTTGCATTTTAAGTGCTAACTTGCTGTTTATCGCAGATTAGTGTCATTCTTGTTTTGCTTGCCATTTGCAAACCGTGCATCCGATTCCGGTGATCTTTATATCTATTTCGACTGAAATCATCTCATCTTTCCAGTGGTATGCTTGGTTTGCCAAGTTACTGCCATGTTCATCATTTTCCTTCCGGAGCACGCATATGCATTGCATATCATATCTTGCATATCATACATGTTTTGCATCATGTTGCTTGCGCATTTCTCGATGTTGATTGTGGTTCCGTTTGCTTGTGTTCTTGTCTTGGGTAGAGCCGGGAGACGAGTTCGTGAACGAGGAACCTGTCGAGTACGCTTACGAGGATCAAGCTTTCGACAACTCTGAAAATCTTGCAGGCAAGATGACCACCCCTCGAAATCACTTCTATCTTTGCTATGCTAGTTGTTCGCTCTATTGCCATGCTCCGCTACCTATCTTTTGCTATATCATGTCTCCCATTTTAGCCATGTCAGCCCTAACCATCCTTTCCTAGCAAACCGTTGTTTGGCTATGTTACCGCTTTTGCTCAGCCCCTCTTATAGCTTTGCTAGTTGCAGGTGAAGTTGAAGTTTGTTCCATGTCGGAACATGGTTATGTTGGGATATCACAATATCTCTTATTTAATTAATGCATCTATATATTTTGGTAAAGGGTGGAAGGCTCGGCCTTATGCCTGGTGTTTTGTTCCACTCTTGCCGCCCTAGTTCTTGTTATACCGGGATTATGTTCCTTGAGTTTGCGTTCCTTACGCGGTCGGGTGATTTATGGGACCCCCTTGACAGTTCGCCTTGAATAAAACTCCTCCAGCAAGGCCCAACCTTGGTTTTACCATTTGCTACCTAAACCTTTTCCCCCGGGTTTTCGCGAGCCCGAGGGTCATCTTATTTTAACCCCCCCCCCCCCCCGGGCCAGTGCTCCTTCGAGTGTTGGTCCGAACTGAGCAGACTGCGGGGCCCCCTCCTGGAAACTCGAGGTCTGGTTTTACTCGTAGGATGTCTCATCCGGTGTGCCCTGAGAACGAGATATGTGCATCTCCTATCGGGATTTGTCGGCACATTCGGGTGGCTTTGCTGGTCTTGTTTTACCATTGTCGAGATGTCTTGTAAACCGGGATTCCGAGACTGATCGGGTCTTTCCAGGAGAAGGTTTATCCTTCGTTGACCGTGAGAGCATATGATGGGCTAAGTTGGGACACCCCTGCAGGGTATTATCTTTCGAAAGCCGTGCCCGCGGTTATGAGGCAGATGGGAATTTGTTAATGTCCGGTTGTAGATAACTTGTCACTTGACCCAATTAAAACTCATCAACTGCGTGTGTAGCCATGATGGTCTCTTCTCGGCGGAGTCCGGGAAGTGAACACGGTCAGTGTTATGTATGACGTAAGTAGGTGTTCAGGACCTCCTCTTGGTCATTGCTAGATGACGTCCGTTCCATTGCTTCGCTTCTCGCTCTCATTTGCGCAAGTTAGCCACCTTATATGCTTTTGCCGCTGCAGCTCCACCTCTCTGCACCATCTTTTCGTACAAGCTTAAATAGTCTTGATCTCGCGGGTGTGAGATTGCTGAGTACCCGTGACTCACAGATTCTACCAAAACAGTTGCAGGTGCCGACGATGCCAGTGCAGATGATGGCGTCGATCTCAAGTGGGAGTTCGACGAGGAACGTGGTCGTTACTATGTGTCTTTTCCTGATGATCAGTAGTGGAGCCCAGTTGGGACGATCGGGGATCTAGCATTTGGGGTTATCTTATTTTCATCTGGATTTTGACCGTAGTCGGTCTATATGATTGTATTTTGGATTATGTATGATGTTATTTATGTATTGTGTGAAGTGGCGATCGTAAGCCAACTCTTTATCCCATTCTTGTTCATTACATGGGATTGTGTGAAGATGACCCTTCTTGCGACAAAACCACTATGCGGTTATGCCTCTAAGTCGTGCCTCGACACGTGGGAGATATAGCCGCATTGTGGGCGTTACACTATTCAAAATAATGAGCTAGGATATTCTCTCGAGTATAGGCTCACAAAGTTATGTCAAAAGAATGCTTATAATAATGAATTGGTTGTGCAATACGAAGGGCCGAAGGAGGAACCTATACCTACTAAAATTGATCTTGGGGACTTTTGTCCCATTAAATTTAGCCCTTTTGATTACTTTTTCTTGCCTCAAAGGAAACTTGCTGCTGAACGTAGAGAATACTAAACGAGTTTTAATGATCTATCCTATTACTATGGCAATACCTAGATCTATCCTTGCTTTTATGCCTAGCTAGGGGCGTTAAACGATAGCGCTTGTTGGGAGGCAACCCAATTTTATTTTTAGTTTTTTGCTTTTTTCTTCTGTTTAGGAATAAATATTTGATCTAGCCTCTGGTTAGATATGTTTTTATGTTTTAATTAGTGTTTGTACCAAGTTAAACCTATAGGATCTTCTTGGATGATAGTTATTTGATCTTGCAGAAATTTCCAGAAACTTTCTGTTCACGAAAATAATTGTTAAAAATCACCAGAACGTGATAAATATTTATTCCAATTTCTGCTGATCAATAAACTAATTCTCTAGGTCTTCCTATTTTTTCTGATTTTTTGGAGTTCCACAAGTTTGCGTTAGTTACAGAGTACTACAGACTGTTCTGTTTTTGACAGATTCTGTTTTTCGTGTGTTGTTTGCTTATTTTGATGAATCTATGGCTATTAAAATAGTTTATAAACCATAGATAAGTTGGAATACTGTAGGTTTAACACCAATATAAATAAATAATTAGTTCATTACAGTACCTTGAAGTGGTCTTTTGTTTTGTTTCGCTAACGGATCCCACGAGATTTTCTGCTGAGTTTTGTGTTGTGAAGTTTTCAAGTTTTGGGTGAAAGATTTGATGGATTATGGAACAAGGAGTGGCAAGAGCCTAAGCTTGGGGATGCCCATGGAACCCCCAAGATAATCTAAGGATAGCAAAAAGCCAAAGCTTAGGGATGCCCCGGAAGGCATCCCCTCTTTCATCTAGTTCCATCGGTAACTTTACTTGGAGCTAGATTTCTATTCACCACATGATATGTGTTTTGCTTGGAGCATCTGGTATGATTTGAGTCCTTGATTTTTAGTTTAACAAAATCATCCTTGCTGTACACACCTTTTGAGAGAGACACACATGATTCGGAAATTATTAGAATACTCTATGTGCTTCACTTATATCTTTTGAGTTATATAGTTTTGCTCTAGTACTTCACTTATATCTTTTAGAGCACGGTGGTGTATTTGTTTTACAGAAACTATTCATCTCTCATGCTTCACTTAGATTATTTTGAGAGTCTTAAATAGCATGGTAATTTGCTTAAATAATCCTAATATGCTTGGTATTCAAGATTAGTAAAAACTTTCTTATGAGTGTGTTGAATACTAAGAGAAGTTTGATGCTTGATGATTGTTTTGAGATATGAAGATGGTGATATTAGAGTCATGCTAGTTGAGTAGTTTTGAATTTGAGAAATACTTGTGTTAAAGTTTGTGATTCCCGTAGCATGCACGTACGGTGAACCGTTATGTGATGAAGTTGGAGCATGATTTATTTATTGATTGTCTTCCTTATGAGTGGCGGGCGGGAACGAGCGATGGTCTTTTCCAACCAATCTATCCCCCTAGGAGCATGCATGTAATTCTTTGTTTTGATAACTTGTAGATTTTTGCAATAATTATATGATTTCTTTATGACTAATGCTGAGTCCATGGATTATACGCACTTTTCCTCCTTCCACCATTGTAGCCTCTCTAATACCGCACACTTTTCGCCGGTATCATACACCCACCATAAAACTTCCTCAAAACAGCCACCATACCTACCTATCATGGCATTTCCATAGCCATTCCGAGATATATTGCCATGCAACTTACCACCATTCCGATTATTATGACACGCTCCATCATTGTCATATTGCTTTGCATGATCATGTAGTTGACATCGTATTTGTGGCAAAGCCACCGTTCATAATTCCTTCATACATGTCACTCTTGATTCAGTGCATATCCCGATACACCGCCGGAGGCATTCACATAGAGTCATATTTTGTTCTAAGTATTGAGTTGTAATTGCTGAAGTTGTAAGTAAATAAAATTGTGATGATCATCAGTTTTAGAGCATTGTCCCAAGTGAGGAAAGGATGATGGAGACTATGATTCCCCCACAAGTCGGGATGAGACTCCGGACAAAAAAAAAGAGGCCATAAAAAAAAAGAAAAGGCCCAAATAAAAAAATATTATGAGAGAAAAAGAGAGAAGGGACAATGTTACTATCCTTTTACCACACTTGTGCTTCAAAGTAGCACCAAGATCTTCATGATAGAGAGTCTCTTATTTTATCACTTTCATATACTAGTGGGAATTTTTCATTATAGAACTTGGCTTCTATATTCCAATGACAGGCTTCCTCAAAATGCCCTAGGTCTTCGTGAGAAAGCGAGTTGGATGCACACCCACTTAGTTTCTTTTGTTGAGCTTTCATATACTTATAGCTCTAGTGCATCCATTGCATGGCAATCCCTACTCACTCACATTGATATCTATTGATGGGAATCTCCATAGCCCGTTGATACGCCTAGTTGATATGAGACTATCTTCTCCTTTTTGTCTTCTCCACAACCACCATTCTATTCCACATATAGTGCTATGTCCATGGCTCACGTTCATGTATTGCGTGAAGATTGAAAAATTTTGAGAACGTCAAAAGTATGAAACAATTGC
The DNA here is from genome assembly GCF_018294505.1 of Triticum aestivum. Classification (NCBI taxonomy): domain Eukaryota; kingdom Viridiplantae; phylum Streptophyta; class Magnoliopsida; order Poales; family Poaceae; genus Triticum; species Triticum aestivum. Next base: position 234,420,124 of record NC_057799.1, read on the forward strand.
TTGGCTTGTCATCGGGGTTGTGCATGATTTAAATACCTTGTGTGGTGAAGATAGAGCATAGCCAGACTATATTTGATTTTGTAGGGATAACTTTCTTTGGCCATGTTATTTTGAGAAGACATAATTGCTTAGTTAGTATGCTTGAAGTATTATTATTTTTATGTCAATATTAAACTTTTGTCTTGAATCTTTCGGATCTGAATATTCATACCACAATTAAGAAGAATTACATTGAAATTATGCCAAGTAGCATTCCACATCAAAAATTCTATTTTTATCATTTACCTACTCGAGGACGAGCAGGAATTAAGCTTGGGGATGCTTGATACGTCTCCAACGTATCTATAATTTTTGATTGCTCCATGCTATATTATCTTCTGTTTTGGACATTATTGGGCTTTATTATTCACCTTTATATTATTTTTGGGACTAACCTATTAACCGGAGGCCCAGCCCAGAATTGCTGTTTTTTGCCTATTTCAGAGTTTCGCAGAAAAAGAATATCAAACTGAGTCCAAACGGAATGAAACCTCCGAGAACGTGACTTTCAGAACGGACATGATCCAGGAGACTTGGACCCTACGTCAAGAAAGCTACTAGGAAGCCAAGAGGTAGGGGGCGCGCCTACCCCCCCCCCCCCCCAGGCGCGCCCTCCATCCTCGTGGGCCCCACGTTGCTCCACCGATGTACTCCTTCCTCCTATATATACCTACGTATGCCCAAACGATCAGATACGGAACCGAAAACCTAATTCGACCGCCGCAACCTTCTGTACCCACGAGATCCGATCTTCGGCCTGTTCCGGAGGTCCGTCGGAGGGGGCATCGATCACGGAGGGCTTCTACATCAACACCATAGCCTGTCCAATGAAGTGTGAGTAGTTTACCTCAGACCTTCGGGTCCATAGTTATTAGCTAGATGGCTTCTTCTCTCCTTTTGGATCTCAATACAATGTTCTCCCCCTCTCTTACGGAGATCTATTCGATGTAATCTTCTTTTTGCGGTGTGTTTGTTGAGACCGATGAATTGTGGGTTTATGATCAAGTTTATCTATGAACAATATTTGAATCTTCTGAATTCTTTTATGTATGATTGTGTATCTTTGCAAGTCTCTTCGAATTATCAGTTTGGTTTGGCCTACTAGATTGATCTTTTTTGTAATGGGAGAAGTGCTTAGCTTTGGGTTCAATCTTGCGGTGTCCTTTCCTAGTGACAGTAGGGGCAGCAAGGCACGTATTGTATTGTGGCCATCAAGGATAACAAGATGGGGTTTCTATCATATTGCATGAATTTATCCCTCTACATCATGTCATCTTGCTTAAGGCGTTACTCTGTTCTTATGAACTTAATACTCTAGATGCATGCTGGATAGCGGTCGATGTGTGGAGTAATAGTAGTAGATGCAGGCAGGAGTCGGTCTACTTGTCTCGGACGTGATGCCTATATACATGATCATACCTAGATATTCTCATAACTATGCTCAATTCTGTCAATTGCTCAACAGTAATTTGTTCACCCACCGTAAAATACTTATGCTCCTGAGAGAAGCCACTAGTGAAACCTATGGCCCCCGGGTCTATTTTCCATCATATTAGTCTTCCAACACTTAGTTATTTCCTTTGCTTTTATTTTTCTTTGCATCTTTATCATAAAATACCAAAAATATTATCTTATCATATCTATCAGATCTCACTCCCTTAAGTGACCGTGTAGGGATTGACAACCCCTTATCGTGTTGGTTGCGAGGATTTATTTGTTTGTGTAGGTGCGAGGGACTCGCGCGTAGCCTCCTACTGGATTGATACCTTGGTTCTCAAAAACTGAGGGAAATACTTGCGCTACTTTGCTGCATCACCCTTTCCTCTTCAAGGGAAAACCAACGCAGTGCTCAAGAGATAGCAGTAATACACACAGAGTTGTTTGCCAATGAACGAAGATTCATTTGCATTCTCAAATGTAGTTGCACTAGGAAGACTAGGGTCGTGTCATGGTGGTCGCGTATGTCGTATGTACGCTAGCACCTACCCCACCCCCCCCCCCAAATGAAGGACAACAAAAAAAGTTTGCGCTTCCACGTTTCAGCTTGAGATATCTGGCAGCCCCAATTCCAGCCCTCCAAAATCTTCCTTCTCCCCGTTCCCCTTCCGAGCCTTGAGCGCTCAAATCCCTAGTTTGCTGCCAACCCAAGAAAAAATTGAATCACCCCTCGTCTTGTCTCTTTCCCCACCTCTGTGCCGAATGACAATGACAAAGATGACGGTCGCGCTTCACCACCACACTGGAACTACCTCATCTACGACCTCGTCCACCACACTGGGTGGTCAACCGACAACGTCGGCCACCGCAGCCGACGTGCCTTACAGACACCAACTTTCACCGCATTAGGTGCGCTTCACTGAGCACATCGTCGCACCTCCATCCCCTGAGGCCATTGGTGCTCCACCAACGGCTTCGTCCACCACAATGTAGTGCTTCGCTGCCGCTCGAGATCTGCATCCGTACGCGGGCAACCAACACCAGCGCATCACCCTCAACGGCTCTCAAGTGACCCGCACTCTAGGCGAGCATGCCCAAACGCCGGCCTGAACTAGGTATCCACACATCACTCCCATGTGCACTGTTTCAACGTTGTTTGGATATCCTTTTACTGCTCTCTTAGCTTACACGCCTATGCAACTCTGACTTTAACTCTCATTTCTTCTGGAGATATCATATGAATCAAGCAAAACCATTTTTTAGCGAAGCATGACGACGCTATGGGATCTAGTACATATCCTGCACGACGGTATAACCTTGTAAGTACCTGTCCTCTGGTACAATAGCAAGGTCGATTCCTCTCATTTGATTAACCATCCGCCATGCAAAAAATGCAGAGGGGGATGCAAGGAGCACAGGTCCTGCACATCAAAGCAAGTGGTAACATGGACCTGTACATGGAACATCCCAAGCGCAAGCAGAGCTGTAGTGAGCCTGTACAATGAGCTAGCGTAAGTCCCTGCATTTCCTTTAATTTGTACTGGCCTGCGTGTATGATTTGTGTGCAGTGGCAGATCCACGAATTCAAGTTACCAGGGGCGAAAAATTAAATTAAAAAATACGAAGGCACTTGCACTCCGGAAATCAACATAACTTGAGAAATGTGAAGGTGCATGCATTTTGAAAACCAGCTAACGATCCAAAGTAGTTCTAGATTATAAACCACTAGATGATGTAAGCACCAAAAAACACAAAATACAACATGGTGGACAAGGACTACTAACATGGATTGTACCTGCTTGAATTATTAGTTCTCTGGCCGAAAATATCCAAGTCTAACTGCACCTATAACCAATGCGCAAACTGCATATCAATATATCTATCTTGCACAAGTATGCCAATATTTTGAAACAACAGTTTAGAAAAGTTTTTATGCTAGCTTGTCATGATACAGGGAAGTTGTGGTAGATGGCCTCGACGTTTCCGCAAGCCATGAAAATGTACTATAATTTGCTTGTCATGAATTCCTGCAAATCTCTCTCTCAACATAGAAGATCATCATTAGACACTAAATCCTTCAATGAGAGCATGCAAAATTCTTACATTAGATCCCTCATTAGACACTATATGTTCATCACCAGAAGCATGTAAAATGTTTGCATCAAATCCTTCATTAGCAGTCTGTTCATTAGACACTTCAGGCTCACGAATAACATGAGCTTGTATGTTTGCACCGAAAACTTCATTGGACATATCAGGTTTAGTCAGTTCAGTATTGATTGCGGGAGTTATAGAATAAGCAGAAATTGGTTTCATTTTCTTATAGATTCCCTATGTACAAGCAGTTTGATAACACCATCAGGTTTAACTATTTTCCAGAAATTGAACAATTGAATTAGATATAATCAGGGATGTGATGTACCTGCTCATTGCGCATGCTGCTGTTGCAAGCTGGGATTGTTCATTTATGCAAGCTCGATGCCATGCCCGTGCTACCGTTGTTGCCTTCTGCGCAGGCTACACCCAGGATTGGATCTTCATCTTCTTGTCCTTCCATTCACTTGAAGCCTGGCGACCGGCCAGCGTCCAACAAGGGTGCGAGGAAGAGCTCTGTCGGTCTGTCCAGCAGTGGCTAGGTTAGGAGCAAACCAGACTAGAGGCTGGAACGAACGAATTGTCCAGCGGGCTCTCGTTTGGGCCACGAGCTTGCTATAGGGCATGCCTTGCACTTACATTATTGGCCCATCCAAATTGAAATGTTTTCTTCATATTTTTACATTGCATGCTCATGCACTCAGACGAACAAAACTAGCCTAGGCCAACCTGGACAGCTCAAACTAGGTGCGCACTTTCCACCCATCCGAGGCGGCCGCCCATGCCAGCCCCTACGACGGCACCGCCCCTTTTTGCATGTATGATTGGGGTAATCTAAAATATTCCAGTGGTGATTTTGATTTACCCAGAGAATGGTTGAATTTCTTGTTTCTATGAACTGAGGTCACCAATACTGTGAAGGATGCCAGTCTTTTCATCCTATTGTAGATTGCTTAGATCTCGATATGCCAAATGTAATCGCATGAAATATATAGTAAAAGCCAATGTGATGTGTGTTGGTACAACTAGTCTGACAACCCGTCCTCGTATAACACATCATGGATGCACCGTCTTATCAGAATAATCATTCGACTTATCAATGTAGTGTGGGAAGAAAGAAGTATCGGGACTGCGCATCCAAGCAGTTGATGCCATGGACTCCTTCGTAGAACCTTGTAAGTGAAAAAGAAGTTGCAGTGTGCCTGTACAAAGACCTAGCCTAAGTTGAGTTACCTGCTTCTCGGAATTATATATAGCCACTGATTGCAAAATTGTTCAATTACCTTGCTTGGCTAAATTTAGTTTGCTACTGATTACATAATGCCATAGCCTATTCATCCTATTATAGACTTCGCCTATCTATGTGTTTGATACTTACTGTTTATAGAATTACCTGTTTGCTTGAACTTAAATAGCTACTTAAACATGTAGATAGCTGGTCATATCTACTTCTAGGGTGCAGCAAAATTCATATGAAATTTACCTTCTGATACCCTGTTTGTTTAAATGGTTTGCTGTTATGACTTGTATCACTAGTAATGTTTGCATGTTCGTAGACGGACAATTGTCAGGTTTATATGAGGGACAACGTCTTTTTAACTTATATATATGTGTCAGAATAATTTTGCTTACATCAAAGAAATTTACAGATGTCTGTGTTGCTGGTAAACGGTACTGACTTGTTACTTTAATACGTTGCAAAGAATTTGTTAGTTTTACTAGTTCATGTGTAATTAAATACGTTGCCAAAACTGGTTAGTTTACTAGTTTGATGTTAGTTTTGTATGGCTCTTGCAACACTTTATTATGATTTCTAACATTCAAGTTTGTAGGATCCAACTGAAACTCTGATGGAACAACATGTATGTTTTCAAAAACTTCCTTGTTTACCTGGTTTGCTGATGTAACTTGTTGTTGTAATCATCTTACCAACTTGAACTTTTCAGGATCCAATTGGAAGTCCAGTAGCACAACAAGTAAATTTAAAAAAAATTATTTGTGTAACAGGATTTGCTGCTGTAACTCGTTGATCTAATCAAGTTACTGACTACTCAACTTTTCAAGATCCAAGAGAAACTCCGAATGCCACAAAAGATGCCTTTTGCAAAACTTGTTTGTTTAACCGCTTTGCTGCTGCAACCAATTGCTCTAATCAAGCTACTGGCTACTCAACTTTTCAGGATCCAAGAGAAACTCCAATGCCGCAAAAAGTACCTTTTGCAAAACTTGTTTGTTTAACTACTTTGCTACTGCAACAAGTTGCAATGATGTTAATAACTACTTTTCAGCATCCAATCAAAAATCTTTTATTCCTTGTTTGTTTAACTGGGTTGCTGTTCTTACTCCCAGTTGAGATGTTTTGCAACTTCAACTTTTTCGAATTCAATTGAAACTTTAATGGCAAAACAGGTTAGCCCAAAATCAAAGAGCGAGGTCCCCATGGATGTTGTATCATCCCAGAGCAGTGGCACCGGCCCAATAGTGCATCATGAATTGCCAATTGCTGATGCTCTGGAGGCTAAACTACTGGTAGAAAGAGATTCTGCTTCTGCACTTAGAGATAAAGCTCACATGTTGAGGAAGCAAACAACACAATCACAAGCAGTACTGAAGACAACCATTTAATATTTGGTGGATTTCAAAACGAAGTAAGCTGAGACTGACCGCATTGTTAAGGTCCTGAAGGAAAAAAGGAAATTAAAATCCCACTTGGTAAATCATAGGTGAAATGTTTTCTCCATGATTGAATAACGTTTGTGTTGTTTGTTCATGTGATCGATCAAACCATTTGTTTTAGAGATCATGTAATAATTGTTTTTTATTTTTTGGTTTGTATTTTATTTAGCACGAGTCTATATTAATTGATAAGATTTTGAGACGTTTCATATTTTTTGTTGAGGCAAAGATATTTCATTTTGTTTGCTATGCTAGACCTACAAATATGCCAATCGGGCTAAATGTGCATTCAACAATAATAGTAGTATAGATGGTCCTTAACTGGCACGCATCTGAAAGGGCCAAGATGCTGTACTAGCTTTGCTAAAAAAAGAAGCTCTTCTAGCAAAAAAAGTACAACGACCTGGCTTATGTACGTTAGTTGATATTATTGATCCATATACTCTATAAGTGTTTATATGTTTGTTAGTTTTGTACATTATTGGTTGATTAACTCACTATTTTGAGACATCGCTTGTGTACATATCTAAATGGGAGTACACTATATGCTGCTTGTGTTATACATGTTACACTTGAGTTGGACAAAAAGTGGTTTCAAATGTTCGAATTCACGTTAAACTAAATTCTACCTTCTAAATTCGAGTATCGGCATTTGTAAATCATATTCATATATGATAGTGGAATACATCTTTGTTGTGCTTTTGAAGATATTTCTAAAAAATAGAATGATTTATAAAGATTCATATAAGAATACAAAATGGATTCGAATTTAGTTGCCAGGGTAAATGTGAATGCTTATTGTTCCAAAATTTGAAAGAAGCGGCAAGACATGCACTCCCACGTCGGCTACCCGAAGCCAGTGCTTGCGAGATTGAAATTACTGTCTATCCCTTACATGGACAACCCTTCGGCCCAATTTCCACTGCTATCAATAGGGTTAGGTTAGTAACTTCAATCAGACGTGACACAACCGCCATTGAGCCCATTCAGACACGGTGGGCACCGAACGTGGGCGACAAAACACACTTGATTGAAGCTCGTCCGAAAGACCTCTGTCTCTCCCTCCATTTCCCCATTCATACACGGTTGGTGGCAAAACAAACTCGACTCGGCCGAAATCGATGTAGGCAAATATTTTTAATAGGGGCAGGTTTGTAACTTCACTCATACGTGACACAACCGCCATACATGTTAGCCCCGTTCATACATCATGGGCACCTACCATGGGCGCCAAAACACCCTCTCCTCGCCCGAAATCGCTCTGGGCAAATATTGGGGAGATGCGAGATTGCCGTCCTATGCCCAACTGACGAGACATCCAAATTTTAAACGGGGGCTAAGTTTGTAACTTGCCCATATCTGAGACAGGCGCATCCCAAAGACATGGTTCCCCGTACCTCTCCCTCCATTTTCCCATTCATAACCGCCCACGCTTGAACACCATCCCCACACCAGCCTCCTCCGTCTGCCACCCCATTCATCGCCGCCGTCCTCCACCATGCCGGAGCGCCTACCATGACCTCCTCGTCCACGGCTAGAGATGGGCGTTTCTCATCTGCAGCGACGTACCAGGAGCCTTGCATTGCGTCCTCTTGCTTCATTGGCGCCGTTGTCCTCCTTACCGAGGCCGCTCAGACGACCTTCTCGTCCACCACAATGGGACTTATCCCCCGATGCATCTATCTACCATCGCAAATCTGCTTCCACGCCACTAACAACCATCGCACCCCTGATGCCTACATGGCGCCTCAAGAGAGGCAGTACTACTTTGTATCTGCTCAACTTTTTGATCTCAACCAGAAAATAGATCATAACTTGGTTGCTGTACTTTCTTTTCAGCTCTTAGAATCTTAGTTCTTAGTTCAAAGCAAACAATGGTTGCTAAGTAGCATTTCTACAGTTTGGAGCTTCAATTATGCCATGGCACAATCGTAATAGGTTTTAATTGATCATGCTTAGGGTTTCCCCCCTTTTATGATCACTATACGATCAGCCTACGTGCCTCGTGTCATAATAGCACTACTCCACCCATCAAGTTAAACAAGCTTAGTTATTCAAATACGAATCTAATATTATTACAATAGAGTCATTTAATTTTTTAAGACATTATATTAGTTTAATTGGTCAGCCAATTGTTCCTAATTTAGTTTTGAGATGCATGTATGATACGTCTCCAATGTATCTATAATTTTTTATTGTTCCATGCTATTATATTATCTGTTTTGGATGTTCAATGGCCTTTATTGTACACTTTTATATTATTTTTGGGACTAACCTATTAACCGGAGGCCCAGCCCAAATTGCTGTTTTTTTGCCTATTTCAGTGTTTCGAAGGAAAGGAATATCAAATGGAATGAAACCTTCGGGAACGTGATTTTCTGAACAAACATGATCTAGAGGACTTGGAGTGGACGTCAAGCAATCAACGAGGAGGCCACGAGGCAGGGGGCGCGCCTACCCCGCTTGGCATGCCTTCCACCCTCGTGGCTCCACCGACCTACTTCTTCCTCCTATATATACCTACGTACCCCGAAAACATCATAGGAGGAGCAAAACTCGTATTTCCACCGCCGCAACCTTCTGTACCCGTGAGATCCCATCTTGGGGCCTTTTCGGGCGCTCCGCCGGAGGGGACATTGATCACGGAGGGCTTGTAGATCAACACCATAGCCTCTCTGATGATGTGTGAGTAGTTAACCTCAGACCTTCGGGTCCATAGTTATTAGCTAGATGGCTTCTTCTCTCTCTTTGGATCTCAATACAAAGTTCTCCTCGATTCTCTTGGAGATCTAGTCGATGTAATCTTCTTTTGCGGTGTGTTTGTCGAGTTCCGATGAATTGTGGGTTTATGATCAAGATTATCTATGCACAATATTTGAATCTCCTCTGAATTCTTTTGTGTATGATTGGTTATCTTTGCAAGTCTCTTTGAATTATCAGTTTGGTTTGCCCTACTAGATTGATCTTTCTTGCAATAGGAGAAGTGCTTAGCTTTGGGTTCAATCTTGCGGTGCTCGATCCCAGTGACAGTAGGGGAAACGACACGTATTGTACTGTTGCCATCGAGGATAAAAAGATGGGGTTTATATCATATTGCACGAGTTTATCCCTCTACAACATGTCATCTTGCTTAAAGCGTTACTCCTTTCTTATGAACTTAATACTCTAGATGCATGCTGGATAGCGGTCGATGTGTGGAGTAATAGTAGTAGATGCAGGAAGGAGTCGGTCTACTTGTCACGGACATGATGCCTTTATAATGATCATACCTAGATATTCTCATAACTATGCTCAATTCTATCAATTGTTCGACAGTAATTTGTTTACCCACCGTAATACTTATGCTCTTGAGAGAAGCCACTAGTGAAACCTATGGCCCCCGGTACTATTCTCTATCATATTAATCTACCGTTATTTCTATTACCGTTCATTTTGTTTTCGTTACTTTTACTCTTTATCATAAAAATACCAAAAATATTATCTTATCATCTCTATCAGATCTCACTTTTGCATGTGGCCGTGAAGGGATTGACAACCCCTTTACCGTGTTGGTTGCAAGGTTCTTATTTGTTTGTGTAGGTGCGTGGGACTTGAGCGTGGTCTCCTACTGGATTGATAGCTTTGTTCTCAAAAACTGAGGGAAATACTTACGCTACTTTACTGCATCACCCTTTCCTCTTCAAGGGAAAACCAACGCAGTGCTCAAGAGGTAGCAAGAAGGATTTCTGGCGCCATTGCTGGGGAGTCTACAGACAAGTCAAGACATACCAAGTACCCATCACAAACTCTTATCCCTCGCATTATATTATTTGCCATTTGCCTCTCATTTTCCTCTCCCCCACTTCACCCTTACCGTTTTATTCGCCCTCCTTCTGTTTGATCTTGTGTTACCATGTGCCTTCTCTTTGCTTGCATCTTCGCTTGCTAAAAGTTCATGGATCCTCATCCCCTTGCTAATATCTTTAAGAGATCCAATTATGATGAACATATTGCTAGTGAGTTGAGTGCACTAGATTATCTTTATGAGGTTTTGCTTGAAATTCGTGAATCTGAAAATTGTGATGAAGTACTTTATGAAGCGATTCACGATAGATCTTTGAATAAAAAGCATGATTGCAATGATTTTACTATAAATTCTCTTGATCTCAATTGTGCTAATAATATGCAGAACCCTAAGCATGGGGATGCTAGTTTTGCTATGTCTACTACTTGTTGCAATGATCATGATTGGGGTGATTCTTCTTATGATCTTGAAAATTTATTTAAGTCCCATAATAAATATGAGATTGATAATAGTGTTTGCAATAATATTGAAAGTGGGTTTGGAAGAGTTTCAAGTTTAGATCCCACATATTTGGAGAATATTCAATCTTATGGTATTTTTGATAAAAGTGGGTTTGGAGAGGTCATGACTTTAGTTGATGATATTCCCACTATTTTGGAAGAGTGTCAATTTTGCATGCATGTGGATCATGTAGAGAAAATTTTATGTGATAGCTATATAGTTGAATTTTAATATGATCCCACATGTAATTATTATGAGGGAGGTAAATATGGTTGGAGAAATTTTCATGTTACTAAATTACCTCTTGTTATGTTGAGATTGCTATTGTTTCTCACTACTTCCTTGCATATGCTAGTATTTGCTTGTCTTGATAATTTGTTTGCCTATAAGATTCCTATGCATAGGAAGTATGTTAGTCTTAGATGTTTTTTTCACATGCTATATGATGCTCTATTTGTGCTTCAATTCTTGTCTTTCATGTGAGCATCATCGAAATTATCAATGCCTAGCTAGGGGCGCTAAACGATAGCGCTCGTTGGGAGGCAACCCAATTTTATTTTAATTTTCTTGCTTTTTATTTCTTTTTAGTAATAAATCTTTGATCTAGCCTCTGGTTAGATGTGTTTTTATGTTTTAATTAGTTTTTGTGCCATGTTAAACCTATAGGATCTTCTTGGATGATAGTTATTTGATCTTGCTGAAAATTCCAGAAACTTTCTGTTCACGAAAGAAATTGTTAAAAATCACAAGAAAGTGATAAAATACTGATTCCAATTGCACTAGATCAATAAACAAATTATCTAGGACGTACTATTTTGGAATATTTTTCTCAGTTCCATAAGTTTGCGTTTGATACAGATTACTACAGACTGTTCTGTTTTTGATAGATTCTGTTTTTCGTGTGTTGTTTGCTTATTTTGATGAATCTATGGCTAGTAAAAACCATAAAGAAGTTGGAATACAGTATGTTTAACACCAATATAAATAAAGAATGAGTTCATTACAGTACCTTGAAGTGGTGTTTTTTTCTTTCGCTAATGGAGCTCATGAGATTTTCTGTTAAGTTTTGTGTTGTGAAGTTTTCAAGTTTTGGGTAAAGACTTGATGGATTATGGAACAAGGATTGGCAAGAGCCTAAGCTTGGGGATGCCCAAGGCACCCCAAGGTAAAATTCAAGGACAACCTAAAGCCAAAGCTTGGGGATGCCCCGGAAGGCATCCCCTCTTTCGTCTTCGTCTATCGGTAACTTTACTTGCGGCTATATTTTTATTCACCACATGATATGTGTTTTGCTTGGAGCGTCCTGTATGATTTGAGTCTTTGCTTTTTAGTTTACCACAATCATCCTTGCTGTACACATCTTTTGAGAGAGACACACCTGCTTCGAAATTTGTTAGAATACTCTATGTGCTTCACTTATATCTTTTGAGCTATATAGTTTTTGCTCTAGTGCTTCACTTATATCTTTTAGAGCAGGGTGGTGGTTTTATTTTATAGAAATTAGTGATCTCTCATGATTCACTTATATTATTTTGAGATCTTAAACAGCATGGTAATTTGCTTTAATTGTGAAATTAATCCGAATGTGATAGGCATCCAAGATGAGCATAATAAAAACTTCCATACTGGGTTCATTGAATATCATGAGAAGTTTGATACTTGATAAGTGTTTTGAGATATAAAGGCGATAATATTAGAGTGTGCTAGTTGAGTAATTGTGAAATTGAGAAATACTTGTGTTAAGGTTGGCAAGTCCCATAGCATGCAAGTATGGTAAAAGTTGTGTGACAATTTTGACACGTAAGGTGTTCCTTTATTGCTTTCCTTATGAGTGGTGGTCGGGGACGAGCGATGGTCTTTTCCAACCAATCTATCCCTCTAGGGGCATGCGTAGTAGTACTTTTCTTTGAGGGCTAATAAAATTTTGCAATAAGTATATGAGTTCTTTATGACTAATGTGAGTCCATGGATTATACGCACTCTCAACCTTCCACAATTTTCTAGCCTCTACGGTACCGTGCATTGCCCTTTCTCACCTTGAGAGTTGGTGCAAACTTCGCCGGTGCATCCAAACCCCGTGTTATGATATGCTCTATCACACATAAACCTCCTTATATCTTCCTCAAAACAGCCACCATACCTACCTATCATGGCATTTCCATAGCCATTCTGAGATATATTGCCATGCAACTTACCACCGTTCCGTTTATTATGACACGCTCCATCATTGTCATATTGCTTTGCATGATCATGTAGTTGACATCGTATTTGTGGCAAATCCACCTTTCATAATTTTTTATACATGTCACTCTTGATTCATTGCATATCCCGGTACACCGCCGGAGGCATTCACATAGAGTCATATTTTGTTTTAAGTATTGAGTTGTAATTCTTGAGTTGTAAGTAATAAAAGTGTGATGATCATCATTATTAGAGCATTGTCCCATGTGAGCAAAGGATGATGGAGACTATGATTCCCCCACAAGTCGGGATGAGATTCCGGACTAAATAAAAAAACAGGCCAAAGAAAAGAAAAAGAGAAGGCCCAACGAAAAAATTAAAAAATGAGAGAAAAAGAGAGAAGGGACAATGTTACTATCCTTTTTCCACACTTGTGCTTCAAAGTAGCACCATGATCTTCATGATAGAGAGTCTCCTATGTTGTCACTTTCATATACTAGTGGGAATTTTTCATTATAGAACTTGGCTTGTATATTCCAATGATGGGCTTCCTCAAAATGCCCTAGGTCTTCGTGAGCAAGCAAGTTGGATGCAAACCCACTTAGTTTCTTTTGTTGAGCTTTCATATATTTATAGCTCTAGTGCATCCGTTGCATGGCAATCCCTACTCCTCTCATTGACATCAATTGATGGGCATCTCCATACCCTATTGATTAGTCGCGTCAGTGTGAGACTTTCTACCTTTTTGTCTTCTCCCATAACCCCCATCATTATACTTTATTCCACCCATAGTGCTATATCCATGGCTTGCGCTCATGTATTGCGTAAGGGCTGAAAAGGCTGAAGCGCGTTAAAAAGTATGAACCAATTGCTCGGCTTGTCATCGGGATTATGCATGATGAGAACGTTTTGTGTGACGAAATTGAAGCATGGCCTAACTATATGATTTTGTAGGGATGATCTTTCTTTGGCTATGTTATTTTGATAAGACATAATTGCTTGGTTAGCATGTTTGAAGTATTATTGTTTTTATGTCAACATTAAACTTTTATCTTGAATCTTTCAGATCTAAATATTAATGCCACAATAAAAAAATTACATTGAAAATTATGCTAAGAAGCATTCCACATCAAAAATTCTGTTTTTATCATTTACCTACTCGAGGACGAGCAGGAATTAACCTTGGGGATGCTTGATACGTCTCCAACGTATCTATAATTATTTATTGTTCCATGCTATTATATTATCTGTTTTGGTGTTCAATGGGATTTATTATACACTTATATATTATTTTTTAGACTAACCTATTAACCGGAGGCCCAGCCCAAATTGCTATTTTTTTGCCTATTTCAGTGTTTCGAAAGAAAGGAATATCAAACGGAGTCCAAACGGAATGAAACCTTCGGGAACGTGATTTTCTGAACAAACGTGATCTATAGAACTTGGAGTGGACGTCAAGCAATCAACAAGGAGGCCACGAGGCAGGGGGCGCGCCTACCCCCCTAGGCGCGCCCTCCACTCTCGTGGGCCCCTCGGGGCTCCACTGACCTACTTCTTCCTCCTATATATACCTACGTACCCTGAAAACATCAGGGAAGGAGCAAAAACCCTATTTCCACCGCCGCAACCTTCTGTACCCGTGAGATCCCATCTTGGGGCCTTTTCCGGTGCTCCGCCGGAGGGGGCATTGATAATGGAGGGCTTGTACATCAATACCATAGCCTCTCCGATGATGTGTGAGTAGTTTACCTCAGACCTTCGGGTCCATAGTTATTAGCTAGATGGCTTCTTTTCTCTCTTTGGATCTCAATACAAAGTTCTCCTCGATTTTCTTGGAGATCTATTCGATGTAATCTTCTTTTGCGGTGTGTTTGTCGAGATCCGATGAATTGTGGGTTTGTGATCAAGATTATCTATGAACAATATTTGACACTCCTCTGAATTCTTTTATGCATGATTGGTTATCTTTGCAAGTCTCTTCGAGTTATCAGTTTGGTTTGGCCTACTAGATTCTTTCTTGCAATAGGAGAAGTGCTTAGCTTTGGGTTCAATCTTGCGGTGCTCGATCCCAGTGACAGTAGGGGAAACGACACGTATTGTATTGTTGCCATCGAGGATAAAAACATGGGGTTTATATCATATTGCATGAGTTTATCCCTCTACATCATGTCATCTTGCTTAAAGCGTCACTCCGTTCTTATGAACTTAATACTCTAGATGCATGCTGTATAGCGGTCAATGTGTGGAGTAATAGTAGTAGATGCAGGAAGGAGTCGGTCTACTTGTCACGGACGTGATGCCCAGATACATGATCATACCTAGATATTCTCATAACTATGCTTAATTATATCAATTGCTCGACAGTATTTTGTTTACCCATCGTAATACTTATGCTCTTGAGAGAAGCCACCAGTGAAACCTATGGCCCCCGGGTCTATTCTCTATCATATTAATCTACCGTTATTTCTATTATCGTTTATTTTGCTTTCTTTACTTTTAGTCTTTATCATAAAAATACCAAAAATATTATCTTGTCATCTCTATCAGATCTCACTTTTGCAAGTGGCCGTGAAGGGATTGACAACCCCTTTATCGCGTTGGTGGCAAGGTTCTTATTTGTTTGTGTAGGTGTGTGGGACTTGAGCGTGGTCTCCTACTGGATTGATACCTTGGTTCTCAAAAACTGAGGGAAATACTTATGCTACTTTACTGCATCACCCTTTCATCTTCAAGGGAAAACCAACATAGTACTCAAGAGGTAGCAATGTACGCCGCTGGGGTGGATCTACATGGTGGCCACGGTGGGCCGCGGCCCACCCTGGTATTTTGGGTCGGCCCAGACCCCGACTCCCCTATGTTTTGCTGCGGTTCCGATCTCTACTCGCTCCCAGCCACCTGCCTCGTTGGCGACTTGCTATCCACAGACGGCATGACTTTCGGAGGAGACACCAGACTAATAGGAGGTCTGGAGCCGCCTACCAAACAGCGTCACCGGTGCCCGGGCGCGCCGCCGTGCCTACCTTCCCAGTCCGTTCAGGGCTCAGGCATGTAGCACCCACTTAGACAACCCGATTTATCATGAGATACATCCTGAACACTCAACAGCCACTCCCCATCACCCATTTTCTAATTGATTCATTACTCAATAGGCAGGATTGTCTTTAGGGTTTGTTGTGTACTGAGTGCTATCTACACTTAATGGTTCAGATATTTCAGTAATTTTTAGTACTTGCAAAGTTCACCGGGTTTAAAAATCCAGCCCTAGCAATAGACACTAGTCATGTTGGATTGTTGTTCATAGTGACATTGACCTAGATTACTACTGCATGCCAGGTTTGTTGACAATTTTACTTGTCTTTCTTACTCATTTGATATGATATCCAATTATTCACTTCGATTAGTTGCAAACAATAAGTGCTAGACCAACTTCTTAATTCAGATTTTGGACGGACTCTTACTGCAGTTACAATTCTGCATACTTGTCCTAGTAAGCTCACGAGTAATGATTGATTCACTACCTCTATGCTTGCCTTGTCATATTTGTTGTCAATATTCTTTTAGGGTGGACCACCCTATTTCAAATACTGGAACCGCATACATGAGTGAATAGTATTTCTCTATGTGATCTCTTCCATCATGTGTTGGCAACGAACACTGCATCGTATAGAAAGAAAAGTGTCATATCCACCTTTTACATAGACTACGATATTTTACATGGAATACAATCTGCCTACTTGCTTTGTGTCGCACTACCAGCACTCCACCCTTGAAGCTAAACATTATGCCACTCATAATTCCTTAGTTTATTGTTCAAATACGAATTTGATATGATTCTAATGTTTGTATACTTCATTTTTGAAACGGTGTCCGCCCCTTATAGAGACATAAGAGGTTTGTATTTCTGTGTGTGGTCTGGTCAGCATGGTTCCATAGATAATCTGACTACTTTTATGTTTTCATGGATCTCGGATACTGAACATCATCATAATGATTATGAGCTTGCGCGCATGAAAAGAATAATGTAGAACAATGCCATGGCGGTCAAACTTGGCATTAAGGGACTGAGATCTAGTCTGGATGCAATGCAATGCAAATGCTCTACAGCTACAGATTCATGTTCAGAATATGATCCTAACAATGATTTTGAACTAGAGGGAGAACTAAGTCAATGTAGCTCCCTAATTGAGGAGTCAGAGGCGGATGCCCTATTTTATTCGCCCATCAAGGTGCTTGCTCTAACTTTGCAAGGTTATATTGGTCGCACATATCTTGCAAATGATGCTTTGCATTGCTTCTACTTTGTTGCACTGCCATTTGCTTAGTTTACACATCGTCTATGTGAATACGCCCTGCCTATCCATTTTTAGTACATATTCCATATGTCATCATACCATATTTATCCATTCAAATGATGTTCTTGTGTATCAGACGTTCAAAAGGAACAGGGCGATTGCTGATCGCGAAGGAGCACGAACAAAGTATTTGGAAAAGGTAGTGACACCTGATAAATCAAATAGCCCATTAGATGTAGTGGCAATATCACCAGACCCATAAAACAACTCTAGCCCTACTACACTGGCCATCTCTGATGCCCCAACTGAGCAGACCCCAACTGCAGTAAACAATATGATGATGCTAGCTGTCATAGCACCAGCTCTATGGTGCAAATCCCCCATTCTAGCAAAGAGTAGACCAAATCCAGTTGCCAAATCCCTTTTTGAACACACAGAGAGAGAGAGAGAGAGAGAGAGAGAGAGAGAGATAGAGAGAGAGAGAGCTCCAATAGCAACAAATAGGACTCCTATTCCACTTCTTACCAGTTTAGAAGACGAAGCTTATATTGTTGTCAGGAACTTTGTGCGCATCTTTCCTTCATGGAAAGGCTATACCACAAACAAAGAACAATTTCTAATCTTCCTCCGCAACTTACGTGTAAGTAATGTACTAATGTTATTCTTGTAAATTAGTGCATATGTTTCTGCTGATAGAAGACACAAGATTTCATTCTTTTAAATAGGCGAGTACAAACCTGGATAGTCAAGACGAGCTAGGCTTGGTTGCGCTTTTCAAGCACTCGTTTATGAAGTATCATTCCTACCTGAGGCAAGCGCACTTCAATGGCAAGCCTCTAAAAGAAATTTCTGTAAAGTCTCCGGTGCTGCATTTAGTAGACATTGACTGGAATAATCTTGTTACATATTGGTCTCATCTGCAGCGTAAGGTACTCTCTATGATATCACATCACAATTTGAATTACATTTCTGCATGTGCCTTACCATCTCACTTGTACGAAAATTGTTTGCAGTAGAATAGTCATTCTCAAGGGACCACAGATTCTCGCAACTCTGCACACTTCATTGCTCTTGTGAGTACCTCTTGCCCTGTATGACCATACTTACTTTCATAGCTCGTTGACTATGTAGCATCACTGCACATGTTAGCCTGCTTATCCTCCATTCGGTGGACATTATAAGATCCCTATCGACCTTTTACATAAATTTAGAATCAACCCAATGCTTTTGAAGAGGTTTAGCTCTGCAGTCCTCTTGTAAGGACCAAACGTCTTCTATCACTGTACTTACATTAACTGCTACTCCATCCGTCCCAAAATATAGGAGCGCTTTATATAGTACCTCACTGTATAAAACACTCTTATAATATGGGAAGGAGAGATTGGTTCATTGTGTAGCATTACTCTGCATCTTATCTCCTTTGCCCACCATTTACTAAAAAAATATAATATCTATATTTAATCTTACCAAAAAGTTGAATACACAAACCATGCCAGTCCAGAAGTGTAGCCCATTGCTCTTGTCAGTACATTTTGTCCTTTAACGCTTGTACTTATAGGGATAGGTAGTTGATTATGTAGCATCAATCTGCATCTTATCTAGTATTATCATATCTATAATTTCTATCTACAAAATGTAGAGTACAGGCACTGCTTATGAAGAAGATTTTGTGCTGAAATTCTTGAGTTATCCTTCCCTTGACACGGAGAAGGGCATTATAGAGCCGGTGTTAATTGTTAATGTAAGTCAGTCCTTCTAAAGCCTTTATCCTCAACTGATATTTAATTTCCTCATACTCCCTATTCTCAACTGGTGTTTAGTTTGCTGTTTCTATCAAAATGCATGTTCGCAACAACTATAAGTTCCAAGTTTTAGTTGTAAAACCAAATTCCTTATTCATACCATGCACAATACTCAATACTGATCTAATGATTTTCTTTAGCCCTGCATGTATGCTTGTTTTTGTTGATCTATAATCCAGTGTGTGGTGAAGCGGCCCATATTTGTGCCTTGTCAGTTCCTCCTTTATCTTACTGATGTGGCTGATGATATGAACAACATGCCATGCACATTAACCAAAATAGATACAATGATTGTCTTTTGCCCTTCATCTATGCTTGTTTTATTGATATGGTAATCTAGTAGTGTGGTGAAGCTCCCCGCATTATGAACAATGCCAAATTATTCTATTGACATTTTGAAGTGTCTCTTTATTTTCTAATTTGAAATTGGATGGAATTGACAACATAGTTATCATCTTTGTTTATATACATGCAAAAATTGTCATGTCTCTACTTGTTTCATGGTGATATGCCTGATGGCATGCACAAGTCTGCTGAAGGCTGTGAGACAAACCCAACATATATTGTAGCAAAGAAGGCCAGACATCTTGAAGATAATGAGACAATCCCAAATTCATGTCTTGATGTAGTGTTCAAGTTACTCGAGACTAGCAGTCACACAAGATCATAGAATTCACTATCTGAATCAGTTCGACATCTTCAGTCTCAACTTCAAGTGAAAAGGCATTCTGCAACTCAACTTGACCTGAAGTCCAATCTCTAAGGAAGATCGCGGCGAACTCCAATGATAACCTCATTGCTAAACAGCTACAGCTGGAAGCTATGACTGACATGCTAGGCCTGTCTCACAGGCTTGCTCAGGTGCTTGCATCGCAGCTCCCGTGCAAGACTAACCTTTCCTGAATTGTCTTGGAAGTGGTCTTGGTTCAGTATTAATTTGTTACGCTGCAATGGCGCCCAGTTTTTGTAATCTGCTTCTTCGTTGCGCTTTTATGATCACTGGTGGCGAACTTTGATGCCCACTGGATAAAATATACCATAAATCCTTTATTGTATAGTTCAGGTTTATTCTTAGTTACTATGCCATAATTTCTTCATTGTATAGAGTAGGCTTGTTCTTAATTCCTAGTTACCGTATATGTCATCATTCGCTATATGAAAAATTGTGAAAATCTGATGTAGGCGACCAGGCCGAAACAGTCGCCTCTAATGGGCCTGCATTTCAACGGGCCACAGTTGGGCCGGCCTGCAACTTTCTTGGGCTTACGCTGACCAACCATTTGGGCCTTTCGTGGACACTGTGCGCTAGGCCCATAACTTACATGGGCCTTCATTGGGCCCAACGTTTAGCTGGGCCTTTAGTGGACCGAATGCTTAGTTGGGTGCATGTAGCTTTGGGCCATTAACAAGCGGAATATTCTGATGGCCTGTTACGGCCAAGAAGATACCATGTGCCTTTAGTAGTGCATGTTGGGACTCAATTTTCAATAGTCGTCCACGGGCCTTTAGCAGGTTGAAATGTACACCAGGCCATTATTGGCCCAGTTATATGACGGGCCGTTACCAGGCCAAAACATATCTCGGGCCTTGGTTAGACAACTGATATCATGGGCCTTTAAGAGGCTGAAAGCATAGTAGAGGCATCAACGGGCCGAATTATACATAAGGCCTTTAATAGGCCCAAAGTCACATTAGGCTGAATTGTTGCCACCTTGATCATGGGCTGTTAGTGGGTCGGATGTCGCATCGGATCATATAAGGCCCATGGGCAGCACCGGCCATTACCAGGCTGAAAGACACACCAGGCTGAAATGGGCCCATGTCTACAACAGGCCTCTAATAGGCCGAAATCTCACTGGGCCGTAATTGAGCCCAAAGACTTGGGGAACGATTAATGGGCCAGATCTCGTGGCGGGCCATAAATTGGCCATGTTTAACTAGGCCATTAGTGGGCTAGCCCACTCGTACCTGAGTAAATCATACGAGCCTTTGACTGGGTCGACCCTTTTAACCTTTATGGGTCTCTGTTGGGCCCTGCCACGTGTTGACGTATCATAGGCAAGTCTCCTCCATTGGATGGTCGGCATCTGGCCCATCGCGGAGCCGGCACGTGTTTCCTCCGGCCAATGAGAATTTTACAAGTGGAAAATTGCCATTGGTCGTTGCTGTTAACGGGTTATCGAATCCAAAACCGGACCCAATAGCTTAACAGTGACCCGTTACGGTGGATGCCACATGTCGGTTACCCTTGACAAAAGCACATCCATGACGCGTTATATATCGTCATGGAAGTGAACACTTCCGTGATGATAATTTGAGTATTGTCATGGAACACTTCTACGACTGCCCATGTATGACTATCTTGATTCTATCGTAAAATCGTCATGGATGTACATGCAT
Source organism: Triticum aestivum (assembly GCF_018294505.1). NCBI lineage: Eukaryota > Viridiplantae > Streptophyta > Magnoliopsida > Poales > Poaceae > Triticum > Triticum aestivum. Next base: position 234,441,330 of record NC_057799.1, read on the forward strand.
GATAGAAAACGTGACCTACTCTGGCAAACACGTATCATCATAGAAGCTTTTTATTAGTGATACTTCTCAAAGCGATGATGCAGTTCATTCATTATATCATTTGTCGAAGCTTTGATCTATATGTTGTCATCAATGACCAAAAAGGGGGAGATTGAAAGTGCAACTAATCCCCAGGTGGTTTTGGTAATTAATAACAACATATATGTCACTGATCTAATGAACATTGATGATAGATTTCAGAAAAGATCAATGATTGGCATGGCATGGATGAATGAATGTGGACCCCTCAATATGTGAAGGACAAAAATTGGCTACTCCAAGACTCTACATTTTTGGTTTCGTGATCCAAGACCACATTGAGTCCCTTAGGAAAGCCAATACTTTTAAAAGGGGATGAGGTATTATTGATGAGGTTGTTGCTCAAAGTGCTCAGTGATATTGCTCCAAAACCCTCAATCACTTTCCCATGATCACATCTTTCCAAACCCTAATTCATCATTTAGGTCCCACCGATACTTTCTACCCCGGACCCACCGAGATGATCATTCTATTGCCATAGCGAAAACCCTAACATTTTGTTCTGGCCGAGTTGGTTCTCGGTCCCACCGATAAGGCCTTGCCAAGTTTCTTTGATGAAGTCACTTCATTTCGGAATCACCGAGACAAAACGATCAGAATTACTGACACGCGGCTCTTCCCAAACCATTGCCCTTTGGCCTCACAAGGAGGGTATAATTGGTCACACAGAAAGCGCTAACGGGTCAAGTCTTTTCCACTAGTCGGTCTCACCGAGATTTTCATATCGGTGCCACCAAGTAGGGTCAAAGACTTGTAACGGTTGGATTTTTGGTGCGGCCTATTTATACCCCTCCACCACCACTTACTCTCAAGAGAGAGCCTTCAGAACGAAAGACAACTTCCTGATACGTCTCCAACGTATCTATAATTTTTTATTGTTCCATGTTGTCATACTATCATTCTTGGATGTTTTACAATCATTTTGTAGCAACTTTATATCATTTTTTGGGACTAACCTATTGACATAGTGCCCAGTGCAAGTTGGTGTTTTTTGCTTATTTTTTACTTTGCAGAAAATCAATACCAAATGGAGTCCAAATGCACTGAAACTTTTTGGAGAATTTTTCTGGACCAGAAGACACATGATGGGTTGAAGAAGTACCAGAGGGGTGCCCCGAGGGGGGCACAACTCACCTGGGCGCGCTTGGGCCCCAGGCGCGCCCTGGTGGGTTGTCCCACCTCGCTGGCCTCCCGCACCGCCTCTTTGCTCTATAAATACCCCCAATATTCCAGAAACCCTAGGGGAGTCGACGAAACACAATTCCAGCCGCCGCAAGTTCCAGAAACCACAGATCCAATCTAGACACCATCACGAAGGGGTTCATCATCCTCATTGGGGCCTCTCCGATGATGCATGAGTAGTTCATTATAGACCTACTCAGGCTCACTTCCGTAATAAATCACAGAATAGCCCAAAGTCTTACCAGCCCCAAGAAGGACTGCTGGTGGACTTCCTTGATATAGATGACCAGTACAAACCTAATATTACATTGGGTTTGGCCAGAGCGCTTTACAATTTGTTACACACTCGTAAAACAGGTGGCGGTGGAATATCACAGTGGATGACAGTGATATAGCACCGATAAAATAAAGTAAGCGAAGCGTTAGTGTGAGGGTTGACAATTTTATTTGTTTAGCGGAAGCACTAGTGGATGATACACGTGGTAGACTCCATGCCCACGGGTGAATGACTGGGAACTCCTCTACGCGTCGGGCTCGCTAGCGCTATCTTCCTCCGCAAGCTCGTCCTCCTCCTGGTCTGGCCAAACAATAGCCAAGGACAAGCCTGTGAGTACATTGGAATGTACTCGCAAACATTATGAACAAAAGATATAACACATGAAAATGCTCATGATGGGCTATGTTAAATGCGCATGCTGACCAGAATTAAATCATGGCATGATAATGTTAACTTGGTGTGGATAAAGTAATCATATAATAGTAGTAACAACCAAGAACGTAAAGCGGAACATCGGGCGTTAAACCGCCCGAGAAATTCCAAGAAAAACGCCAAACGGCTCTGTGGAAGCGACGCCTTGTAATGTCTTGAAAAGAAATGCCAAACGGGTGTCTAAAAGCGACGCCTCGCAATGTCTTGAAAAGAAATGCCAAATGGGTGTCTAAAAGAGAGTCGGGTGAGACAGGACCGCCCAGAACTCAAGCGACAGCACGAGAGGTCTTGGAAATAAAACTGAGTAACCGTGTAGTCTAGCCATCCCAAGTGACACTCAGTATAGTTGAATAAGAGAAATGGGTTAGTCCATCACAACAATAATATGCATAATAATAATATTCATGACAGCCTCGGTGGTGACCATATATATCCTACAAGATGAATCAAGCTCAATTTAATTATTTTCCTCCAAAGACCGACACCGGGACCGATTCTTGACCCTTCCCAACTATGCCCTTGATCGTGGACACGACTATTCGAATAGATGTAACTCTGCAGAGGGTGTACTCTCTACCATGTGTATGGAATTTCTGTAGCCAATATCTAGACATTGGCTAATTTCCATTGCGGTCTTAGGGTTGGAAACACACCTGACCAGTACACACCAGAACAACTTTCCAGATGCTAGGAATCACCCAATCATCTTTCAAGAAAACCTCTAAGTCGGAGAGACCATTGTCTCGAATAGTATGGGATCACTATTAATACACGTGGATTACAAGGGGTGCCCCCCTCTTGGCCCCTCTTGGCCCATCCGGATACACCCATGCCCCCTGACTCGATGACTGGCATTAGCCCATGGCCGTGGAACCCTCATCGTGGCCTCTCTAAGTGGTGTGTACATGGAAAGGGGTTAACAACTTACTAAATCGCACTCCCCTTGCAGGAAGACAAGTGGCACCATGGTGTTTAGTTTGGTTAAATGGAACAAGACTCGATCTAGGTCGACTTAGGAGGTGCTGTTATTAAGACTGGCGTGTGTCATGTGACACAATGACATCGTCGTGTCATAACACAGCCCGTGCCCATCGGCACGTCCAGGGAAGGAGTTACACTCCTGGATTCTTACCATATCCACAACAATTTGACAGTTAATAAAATGTGAAACAAGTGACTGCAACATGCCAAAGATGTTATGAAAATGCCAACTACGTACACTAAAACATGTATTCGACAACACTGCAGGTATCACACTGAGTGGCCTAAGCAACCATTTCTTCCGGCGCAACTCCAGGGCGTTCAAAAGGGGAACGTGGACACGTCGCCAGGTACAGTCAGAGTGCGGCATGCACGCGATGTGGCACAAGACCGGCAATACCTTGCCGGTGATGGTCCAGGGCCGGCAGACGGGCAGCAAAAAGGTTCTGGTGCTACACACCAACAAGAACATCGACCAGCAGAGGACCAACTAGGTGATGCACCAGTACCACCTCGGGGACCTGGAGCAAGAGAAGGAGTGGGAGCTAGTCCTCCATAAGATTTTCTACCAGACGAACACTAGGGCCAGGACTAAAAAGATTATAAGTATGTTTAGTATTGGTACTTGTACTAACTGGTCGTCTGCACGTTGGTATCATTGTTAACGATCTTTTGGTATGAACTTGGCATTTGCTTCCAACCATCATGTCGAGGGTTGACTTGGATATAAAGCCGAATCATTTGTTTTGAAACGAATTTTTAGGCACCTGATTTTTATTTGATGGGTAGCATAAGCACCTACCGTTCGAATTCCCAGTTCTCCAAATTTTTTACATCTTTGAAGTACGCAGGGGATCCATCTGGTTACACAGGCTGATAGTTGGACACAACACGTTGGAACTGGGTTGTGGCATGCCAAGCCCAGCTGCAAATTGTTAAAAGAGAGGAGCAATGGATTTGGGCCTCCCAGAATTGTGAAGTGTCGCGACCTCGATCGTGAAGCGCCTCCCATGGACTAAAAAAGGACTAGTCTATTATTATTAGTTGAAATACGTAAAATATTCCATAATGAAAATAAATATGTAAAATGCAATGAATTTAGTCTGCTTTCACTGAAAACCATCCGATTTGCATGAAATTCGTCCGTGGAACCACAAGACGGCTATCCATATAGAGCCTAACCATACGGAACCAGCAGGTCCATGGCCGTACGCAAGCAAGTGCATGCACTTATTATCACGATGGAAAAATAATGCTGACGTCTGAGACAGTGAAACCCATGATGTCTACAATGTACTCAATAAATGAGAGAATTCCGCAATTGCAGACTGATAACAGGGATCCAGTAGGTATATTGTTTTTTCAGGTCGAGCAAGTTTCAACTGGGCTGTAGACTGCCCAGTCTTGGTTTTGTCTTTAATAGGCCTAGCCCATGACGACAATAGGGCACAGAGATCCAGCAGGTATCTACTGGCCTCTGGTGCACCATCGTTAGTTATATTTTGTCTTAGAACATTCGCATGCAGTTTTTTTACTGAATCAAACACACAGCCCAGTTCTATTTTCCTCTTGAAACGCCATGTCCTACTTCTATTTTCTAATCTCTACCTATAGTTTTACTAGTTCATATGCACGTATTATTATATTGATGAAAATACATAAAGCTCCCTTTTCATAATTACATCCTTATTTTTTTGTTTTCCCTTCGAGCGCTCATTTTTTTACCACTGGTTTTCCCTGAAACCAACTCAACTGTCCCACGTCTTATTTGCTTACAAAAACAAAATGATTTTTTGGCAAATCAATAAGTTCTTAAAAAATAAATATTTATCATTTCTGGATTAAAATAGTTCGGACTCCACCGAAATATGAAAAATAAGGCTAAACTTTTTGACCATGGTCCTTTGCAGAAAATGGGCTGTAATAAATTCCTAAAGAATTAGCAAATGGGCTGCAGATTATTAAAAAATAGCAAATGGGCTCTATGTTGTCTGCCACGGATTTGGAGGCTGACTTGTCGGCCTACTAAGTTCTTGCGTACACAAGGTTTCTCAAAAAAGAAACTTAGTCAACAATCGACTCTACCAGCGTCACACCGTTAGATGTCAATGTAACGGCAATCGTGCTTCTTTAGTCTCTGATCTTCCTGCTCCAGTCGCCCAAACCTGCGCCGGCGGAATCGCCTGCTCCCGCCTCCCATGGTCGGCTCTGCTGCCGGGCAGGCCTCACGGCCCCACCATACTCGCATCCCTGGCCTGGCTATCCCTCTACTCACCCACACCTCCTGTTAAACCCTCGTACCCACTCCACGTGGGAAACAACTGTCGAGTCTTCCTTGGCTCTGGATCATTCCCTTACTTGGCCTCACCGTCGTCCACCACCTTGGTGCTCTCGGCATGGCGTGGTCAACGAACGACATCCATCGGAAGAGGACTGTACGTGGAGAGGCTGACAACTGGGTCCATGGCCGCTCGCAAGGAAGTGGCTCCTTTTTTTGCGTGTACGAAGTGTCTCCTCGTTACCTGCAAAATAATGATTCCTCCTCCTGACAGCTGGGACCCACCGAAAGGGCCTCTGTATTTCGCGAAAAAAACATTCCCCCGCTGATAAATCGAATCGACCAGCTATTACGCACAAAAATAATTAATAGCCCCGCTACTATGTCGGTCCCACCATATTTGGAGGCTCACTTGTGGGCCTACTAAATTGATGCGGACTCAGGGCTTTGTCAACTTAGTCAATATAAAGGATTCCAGCTGCGGTGACCGTACGAGGTCCATCAAACGATCATCGTGCTTCTTCAACGTCTGGTCTTCTTGCTCCTGCCGCTCAAACCAGCGCCGGCCATGTCGCCTGTTGTTGCCTCCCGTGGCCGGCTGTGCTGCCATGCAGGCCTCACCGCCCCACCCTACTCCCACCGTTGGCCAAGCCTTCCCTCTACTTACCCACACCCCCTATTATTCTTCGGAGACGACAACCTCACACCACATCCGAACCAGTCAACCCTCGTACTCCTCTCCGCGTGGGCACCCACTCCCGCGTCTTCCCCAGCTCTGCGTCGTCTCCTTCCTAGGCCTTGCCGTCATCCACCTCCTTGTTGCTCTCGGCGCGGTGTGGTCAATGTGGTCAAGGAATGACTTCCATCGGAAGAGTACTGTACGTGGAGAGGCTGGCAGCTGGGTCCATGACTGCAGCCAGGAAGTGCAACCTTATTACGCGTAAAATAATGATTCCTCCACCTGACAGCAGGGACCCACCGGACAGGCCACCGTATTTCGTGAAAAAACGTTTCCCCCTGACTGCTGGGACCCACTAGCTACATCTTCACACGGAAGGACGTGCATCCATATTACGAGAAAAAATATGATTCTCCCCCTGACAGCTGGGACCCACCATCTATATCTTCGCATGCAAGGAAGTGTGGCCTTATCCTCCCTGACAGTCGGGACCCACCTGGTCGAAGCGTGCGTAGCATTGTCATTCTGGTAGCGAACCTGTAAGTACATACGATCGGTATGTCTGCAGGCTGCATCGATGAACCGTTGCCGAGTAAGGAAGGGCACGTGTCCTAGTAGAGGCGCGGATGTAGCATGTCACGTAGTCCCGTCAATATCGTGTACACGTACGTACAGCCACGGTGCAAGAAAGTAAATACGGCCACGTACGTACATACGGGCGGGGTCTCGAACGCCTACTCGTGCATACGTACGGCCAGGGCTTGTGTATATGGAGAGGCAGCGACGGCGTCCTGTTCATCAGCAGCCAACCGACTGGGTCGGAATGGAGAAACTGCGTCATCGTGTTCATCGAGAGGCAATGGAAGGCGTCGTGTTCATCGGGAGCCAACCGGCTTGGATGGAACAGCCGAAGCGAGGCCTGGCGTACCGCAGACTCGAGGAAATGGCCTTGTGTTCGAACACCTACGGTTGAAACGGGGTCATGTTCACCGGGAGGGGTGTGGCGTACCGCAAAACAGAGGAAACAGACTTCTCTTCAACCTCCTACGGTCGAAATGGGGTCCTGTTAATCGGGACGGGTGTGGCGTACCGCAAAACGGAGGAAACAGACTTCTCTTCGACCTCCTACGGTCAAAATGGGGGTCCTGTTCATCGGGAGGGGTGTGGCATACCGTAAAACAGGACTCCACGGGCTACTGTTCATCCATCGTCTACTGCCTCGCTCCAGCCTCCATGGGCTATCGTTCATCCATCGTCGATCTCATCCAGCATCCACCTGTGACTGTTCATCCGCGGCGTCACACTCTTGCCTCCACCAGCTACTATTCATCCATGGACTCCTATTCATCCAGCCTCCACTGCTCCTCCACCGGCTACTGTTCAACCAGCCCTCTCCACGGGGTCCTGTTCAACCGCCCCTCCACGGGCAACTATTCATCCAGCCCTCCACCGGCTATTGTTCAACCAGCCCTCCACCGGCTACTGTTCATCCAACCCTCCACGGGGTCCTCTTCATCCACCCCAACCGGCTCGATCGGGGTCCTGTTCATCCAGCGGCAATGGCCTCTACTACCACAGGGTCCTGTTCATCCAACCCCCACCGGGATCTGTTCATCCAACCCCCGACAACGCTCACTGTTCAACAAGAGGCATCAGGTTCGATCAGCTTCAGTTAGCAGCAGTAGCGAAGGAATCGCTCGATCGGGTTCAGTTAACAGCCAGATCGATCGATCGTCTGGGTTCAGTAACATGTAGCCTGCAGTGCAATCGCTCGGGTTCATTAGGCGAACGCCTCAGTCGGGTTCAGTTAGAGCCCAACGCCTTGCACCCATGCGCATACATGTACGAGAGAAATGCGCATCGCTCGGCCCCGACCACCCACTGTAACCGGGAACTCCCCGATAGTTTCCTCGCCCTCGCTTCTACCACAGTTTTTTCCGTCATGGACGGCCCAAAGAATGTCATGCAGCTACGTCTCCGTCCTGCCCAGGACGAAAAGCCCATTTTCTGTCATAGAAGTAGGAGCCACCACATCTATGATGATACTGGGTTTCGTTACATTTATCATCATAGAAGTGTCATAAGCATGACAGAAAAAAAATCGTTCAGCCCAAAATGTCACGGATGTGTCTTTTTTTTGTAGTGAGTGGGAATTTTTCATTATAGAACTTTGCTTGTATATTCCAATGATGGGCTTTCTCCAATTACCCTAGGTCTTCATGAGGAAACAAGTTGGGTGCGCACCCACTTAGTTTTCTTTTGAGCTTTCATACACTTATAGCTCTAGTGCGTCCGTTGCATGACAATCCCTACTCACTTGCATCGATATCAATTGATGGGCATCTCCATAGCCCATTAATTCGCCTATTTGATGTGACACTTTCTCCTTTTTGTCTTCTCCTCACAACCTCCACCATATTCTATTCCACCTATAGTGCTATGTCCATCGCTCACGCTCATGTATTGTGTGAGAGTTGAAAAAGCTTGAGAACATTAAAAGTATGAAACAATTGCTTGGCTTTTCATCGGGGTTGTGCATGATAATTACTTTGTGTGATGAAGATAGGGCATGACAAGATTATATGATTTTGTAGGGATAACTTTCTTTAGCCATGATATTTTGAGAAGACATGATTGCTGTATTATTATGCTTGAAGCACTATTGTTTTTATGTCAATATTAAACTCTTGTTTTGAATCTTATGGATCTTAATATTCGTGCCTCAATAAGAAAAATACATTGATAAACATGTTAGGTAGCATTCCACATAAAAAATCGTGTTTTTACCATTTAACTACTCGAGGACGAGCAAGAATTAAGCTTGGGGATGCTTGATACGTCTCCAACGTATCTATAATTTTGGATTGTTCCATGCTATTATATTATCTATCTTGGATGTTTTATGTGCATTAATATGCTAGTTTATATCATTTTTGGGACTAACCTATTAACCTAGTGCCAGTGCCAGTTGTTGTTTTCCCTTTTTTTCCTTTTACAGAAAATCAATACCAAATGAGTCCAAATGGAACAAAACATTTTGTGGATTTTTCTTGGACCAGAAGACAACCAGGAAGCTTCGGGAGGAGGCCGAGGGGCCATGAGGGATCCACAAGCTTGTAGGGCATGGCCGCAGGCTTGTGGGCCCCTCGGGACTCCCCAACCCTAATTCCAGCTCCATAAATACCCTAATATTCCCGTATACCAGAGGGCACACCAAAAATAATTTTCCGCCACCGCAAACTTCTGTTCTCGTGAGATTCCTGATGTCTACTACACAAGTTGTTCTAGCACACTCGTGTTGGGCCTCCAAGTGCAGAGTTTTGTAGGGTAGTAGCAAATTTCCCTCAAGTGGATGACCTAAGGTTATCAATCTGTGGGAGACGTAGGGTGAACATGGTCTCTCACAAACAACCCTGCAACAAAATAATAAAAAGTCTTTGTGTCCCCAACACACCAAATACAATGGTAAATTGTATAGGTGCACTAGTTCGGTGAAGAGATGGTGATACAAGTGTAGTAATGATAGTAGATATTGATTTTTGTAATAGGAAAAATAAAAACAGGAAGGTATCAAGTAACAAAAGTGAGCACAAACGGTATTTCGATGCTTGAAAATGAGGCCTAGTGTTCATACTTTCACTAGTGCAATCTGTCAACAATGCTAATATAATTGGATCATATAACCACCCCTCAACGTCTGATGAAGAATTCCTTCAAAGTTCTTATCTAGCAGAGAACATAAGAAGAAATTGTTTGTAGGGTACATAACCACCGCAAAGTTATCCTTTCCGATTGATCTATACAAGAGTTTGTACTAAAATAACACCATATGATACACATCAACCAACTCTAATGTCACCTAGATACTCCAATGTCACCATGAGTATCCATGAGTTTATCATACGATATGCATCAAACAATTTCAGATTTATAATACTCAATCATACACAAAGAACATGAAAAAGTGTCCCAAGATTTCTACCAGAGAAACAAAGAGGAGAACATGCATCAACCCCTATGCATAGGTTACCCCAATGTCACCTCGGGGATCCGCGAGTTGAGTGCCAAAACATATATCAAGTGAATCAGTATGATACCCCACAGGTATTCATAGCAAGTGCTCCCAAATCAATAAAAGTATCCAATCCGTTAAAAACTAAATCTCAAAGGGAAAACTCAATTCATCACAACAATATAGAGATGGGAAAACACCATATGGTCCAACTATATTAACAAAGCTCGCGGTACATCAAGATCATGCCAAATCAAGAATAAGAGGGAGAGAGAGAGATTAAACACATAGCTACTGTTACAAACCCTCAACCCCGAGGGTGGACTACTCCCTCCTCGTCATGGTGGGCGCCGGGATGCTGAAGATGGCCACCAGTGATTATTTCCCCCTCCGTCAAGGTGCCAGAACAGGGTCTAGGTTGGTTTTTCATGGCTACAGAGGCTTGCCGTGGTGCAACTTCCGATCTAGGATTATTTCTGGGGGTTTCCATATTTATAGGATTTTTTGGCGTTGGCTTCACGCGAAGATGGGCTTCGAGTGGCCCACCATCCACCAGCACAGGAGCAAGGCCCCTGGCGTGCCCTGGTGGGTGGTGGCCACCTCCTTTACCTTCTAGTCCTCCCACGAAGCTTCTAGTGCCTCTTTTGTTCCACAAAAATCGTTAAAAAGTTTCATTGCATTTTGATAAGTTTTATATCTGCAAAAAAACAACACCACGGTAGTTCTACTAAAAACAGCGTCATCCAGGGTAGTTCCACTCAAATCATACCAAAACCATGTAAAATTGTTGTAAACATGGCATGAATACTTCATAAATTATAGACAGCATCCCCAAGCATAATTCCTACTCGTCCTCTAGTAGGTAAATGATACAAGAAATAATTTATGAAGTGTGAATGCTAGCAAAGTGCATAAATTTGATCAATGATAATTTCAGTCACTTTTCCTAGCATCATAACAACTCTTTCTCATAAAACTCATCATGATAAAATAGCAATCAAATCACTTGTTATGGTTCAAACAATGCCTCTCTTCAAACTTAACAACCTATGTTCTTAGTCACCAAACAATTGCAATTCAACTTATTCAACAAAGTCTAACTAAGAGCTCCACATACTCAATCAGCATATAGTCTTCCATGACTGCTAGTAGTCAAAGCATATTTTTAGAGCAAATGGCATACATCAAACACAGAGAAAGATAGGGGCTTAATGTTTCGCCCCCCAACTCACTTATCATAGAGATAATCGTGAACAACAATAATTCATGATCAAATATATTTGACTGGTCATATGTGCCTAGATCTTTCCCCACCACATGTTGCTTGCCAACTAGAGAGTAATTGAGTTTGAAATGAGAATGCATACTATTGACTCTTGCATTGAAGTAAATACTTAATAGTAAAAGATAGGCCCCTCGTAGGCAGAAGCAGAGGACGTCATGCGCTTTTTATTTTTGCATGCACAAGCTCTTAATGCAAAGGAACGTCACGTTATGTTGCCCCTTATGATAGCAACCTTTATAATGCAGTCCGTCGCTTTTATTAATTTGCCATCACAAGTTGATACAACACTTATTTGCCCTTACAATAAAAGATCGCTTATTTTGGAGCTATTTTTATTGCTTTATGCACCAATGAAAACTTACTTGAAGGATCTTATTCAATCCATAGGTAGGTATGGTGGATACTCATGGAAGAAACTGGGTTTAAGGGTTTTTGGATCCACAAGTAGTATCTTTACTTAGTACGAAGTTTTGTCTAGCAAAAGATCCTAAGCAAACACCACATGTTGGAGCATCCATAACAATATAACTTCTATGCAAATATACACAACCATAACTCATTACATTGCCTTCCTTGTCCAACTTAACTAATTTGCTCAAGTTTGAAAATAATTAATGGGTATTCACAATCATTGAAGATGTCCAAGATAATATATTTTTATGTGAAAGTTCTCTTCCTTAAACTAATCATTCATGAATTGCTTGTATGACCAATATTGTGATTGTCAAGCTTCAATAGATTTCTCATTGTAAACTCAATGTAAAGCTACTACTAGGCACGATATGAACATATAATTCAACTTCATGGTATTCAATCCATTCATCAATTTACTCATAGAATCGAGGTGAAGCACAAGAGTAAATGACAAACTACTCCAAAAAGATATAAGTGAAGATCAGTCGAGTAGTTAAGTAAATGGGTGGCCATTTGAGGACTGTCTCTCATTTCAAAACTTCTAGATCAAAGTATTCTATTAAAAAAACAAGCAAAAGAAAATAAAATGACATTCCAAGAATAGCACACGTCATGTGAAGAAGCAAAAACTTAGGCTCAACCAAGGCTAACCGATAACTGTTGATGAAGAAAGGTGGGGTGCCTGCCGGGGCGTCCCCAAGCTTAGATGCTTGAGAATTCTTGAAATATTAACTTGGGATGCCTTGGGCATCCCCAAGCTTAGGGTATTTCCACTCCTTATTCTTATATCGACATCTCACCCAAAACTTGAAAACTTCAATTACACAAAACTTAACAGAACTTTGTGAGATGGGTTAGTATGATAAAGACAAATCATTCACTTTAGTAATGTCAAAGACCAGATTCATATTTTTTCTCACACAATGCCTACTGTAACTTATCATTTCCACAATTTATATTGAGCAATATAAGCCATTGAAACTAGAAAACAAGCATTAATAACAGAATCTGTCAAAAATAGAATAGTCTATTATGATCTAGACAATGACCATACTTCTGTAAATCCAAAATTTCTAAAAAATTAGGAAAACATAGAAAATTTGTATATCAATCATCTGTACAAAATACAGAATTTTTTGACGCTCCAGTGAACTTAAAAAATTCTGTTACTGGAAGCAGAAGTTTCTGCTTTTCACAGAATCAAGGCTACTATCATCTACACTATCCCAAATGCCTAAATTGGCACTTTATTGAAACAAAAGCTATAAAACATGATTATTGCAGTAGCTTAATCATGTGAACACAATAAAACAATAGGCAATAGTGTTGGGTTGTCTCCCAACAAGCGCTTTTCTTTAATGTCTTTCTAGCTAGGCATGATGATTTCAATGATGTTCACATAAAAGATAAGAATTGAAACACAAAGAGAGCATCATGAAGCATATGACTAGCAGATTTAAGCCTAACCCACTTCCTGTGCATAGGGATTTCGTGATCAAAGAACTTATGGGAGCAAGAATCAACTAGCATAGGATGGAAAAACAAGCATAACTTCAAAACATTCAACACATAGAGAGGAAACTTGACATTATTGTAATGCATACAAGCATATGTTCCTATCTCATACTAATTTTCAGTAGCATCATGAATGGATTCAACAATATAGCTATCACATAAAGCATTCTATTCATGACACATAAGCATAGAAATTCTGTAACTCTCCACATAAGCAAATTTATTCTCATTCATACTAGTGGGAGCAAACTCAACAAAATAACTATGATGAGATACTTGATTTACATAATAAATTTGATCACTAAAGTCATGATGACCAATTTCATGGTTAAAATTATTCTTTATATCATACATGTCATCACCATAATCATCATAGATAGCAACTTTGTTGTAAAAATCAACTGAAACCTCTTCCAAAATAGTGGATTCATCATTAAATAAAGTCATGACCTCTCAAAATCCACTTTCATAATTATTAGAATAAGATTCAACACCCTCCAAAATAGTGGGATCATTACTTCCTAGAGTTGATACTCTTCCAAACCCACTTTCATCAATATAATCATCATAAATAGGAGGCATGCTTTCATCATCATAAATTTTCTCATCAAAACTTGGGGGACTATAAATATCATCTTCATCAAACATAGCATCCCCAAGCTTGTTTTGCATATCATTAGCTTCATGGATATTCAAATAATTCATACAAACAACATTGCAATATGATCATCATTCGAAGTTTTTATGCCAAACATTTTATTGGATTCTTCTTCTATGAATTGAGCACAATTTTCCTTTCCTTCATTTTCAAGAAAGACATGATAAAGATGAATAACATGAGGCCACCTCAATTCCATTTTTTTGTAGTTTTCTTTTTAAAAACCAAACTTGTGATAAAACAAGAAACTAAAAGATAAAATTGCAAGACTAAAGATATACCTTCAAGCACTCACATCCCCGGCAATGACGCTAGAAAAGAGCTTGATGTCTACGACACAACTTGTTCTTATAGACTCATGTTGGGCCTCCAAGCGCAGAGTTTTGTAGGACAGTAGCAAATTTTCCTCAAGTAGACAACCTAATGTTTGTCAATCCGTGGGAGGCGTAGGATGAAGATGGTCTCTCTCAAATAACCCTCCAACCAAATAGTAAAAAGTCTCTTGTGTCCCCAACACACCAAGTACAATGGTAAATTCTACAAGTTTACCAGTTCGGTGAAGAGATGGTGATACAAGTGCAATAATGATAGTAGATATTTATTTTTGTAATAGGAACAATAACAAACAGCAAGGTAGCAAGTGACAAAAGTGAGCACAAACGATATTGCAATGCTTGAAAATGAGGCCTAGGGTTCATACTCTCACTAGTGCAATCTCTCAACAATGCTAATATAATTGGACCATATAACCATCCCTCAACGCGTGATGAAGAATCACTCCAAAGTTCTTATCTAGTGGAGAACATAAGAAGAAATTGTTTGTCGGGTACGAAACCACGTCAAAGTTATCCTTTCCGATAGATCTATTCAAGAGTTCGTTCTAAAATAACACTATATGATACACATCAACCAGCTCCAATGTCACCTAGATACTCCAATGTCACCACGAGTATCCATGAGTTGATCATACGATATGCATCAAAAAAATTCAGATTCATAATACTGAATCCAAAACAAAGAACCTCAAAGAGTTCCCCAAGATTTCTAACGGACAAACAAAGACCAGAACATGCATCAGACCCTATGCATAGATTACCCCAATGTCACCTCGGGAATCCGCGAGTTGAGTGCCAAAACATATATCAATTGAATCAACATGATACCCCGTTGTCACCGTGGGTATTCATAGAAAGACATACATCAAGTGCTCTCAAATCCACAAAAGTATTCAATCTGACGAAAACAAAATCTCAAAGGGAAAACTCAATTCATCACAACAAGATAGAGAGGGGAAACACCATATGATCCAACTATATTAACAAAGCTCGTGATACATCAAGATCGTGCCAAATCAAGAACACGAGAGAGAGAGAGAGAGAGAGAGAGAGAGAGAGAGAGATTAAACACATAGCTACTGGTACAAACCCTCAGCCCCGAGGGTGGACTACTCCCTCCTCATCATGGTGGCTGCCGGGATGATTAAGGTGGCCACCGGTGATGATTTCCCCATCCGACAGGGTGTCGGAATAGGGTCAAGATTGGTTTTTCATGGCAATAGAGGCTTACGGCGACGGAACTTCTGATCTAGTGTTATTTCTGATTTTTTAATATTTATAGGATTTTTTACGTCGGTTTCACGCGAAGATGGGCTTCGAGTCGCCCACCACCCACCAGCACACGGGCAAGGCCCCTGCGCACCCTGGTGGGTGGTGGCTACCTCCTTCACCTTCTAGTCATCCCATGAAGCTTCTAGTGCCTCTTTTGTTCCAAAAAAATCGTCAAAAACTTTCGTTGCTTTTGGAGAACTTTTATTTCTGCACAAACAACAATCCCATATTGGGGCCTTTTTCGGTACTCTGCCGGAGGGGGATTCTATCACGGAGGGCCTCTACACCAACCTTGCTGCCCTACTGATGATGTGTGAGTAGCTTACCATAGACCTATGGGTCCAAAGCTAGTAGCTAGTATCATGATATTCAATACAATGTTCTCCTCGATGTTCTTGGAATTATATTTGATGTAATCTTCTTTTGCGGTGCATTTGTTGAGATCTGATGAATTGTGGTTTTATAATCAGATTATCTATGAATATTATTTGAGTCTTCTCTGAATTCTTTTATGCATGATTAAGATAGCTTTGTATTTCTCTCCGATCTGTTGATTTGGTTTGGCCAACTAGATTGATCTTTCTGAAGAAAATGTGCCCTAGAGGCAATAATAAAGTCGTTATTTATATTTCCTTATATCATGATAAATGTTTATTATTCATCCTAGAATTGTATTAACCGGAAAGTTCATACATGTGTGGATACATAGAGAAAACGCAGTGCCCCTAGTATGCCTCTACTAGACAAGCTCGTTAATCACAGATGGTCAAGTTTCCTAAGCATAGACATGTGTTGTCATTTGATGAACGGGATCACATCATTAGGAGAATGATGTGATGGACAAGACCCATCCGTTAGCTTAGCCTAATGATCATTAAGTTTTATTGCTATTGCTTTCTTCATGACTTATACATATTCCTTTGACTATGAGATTATGCAACTCCCAGATACCGGAGGAATACCTTGTGTGCTATCAAATGTCACAACATAACGGGGTGATTATAAAGATGCTCTACAGGTATCTACGAAGGTGTTTGTTGGGTTGGCATAGATCGAGATTAGGATTTGTCACTCCGAGTATTGGAGAGGTATGTCTGGGCCCTCTTGGTAATGCACATCATGATACGCCTTGCAAGCAATGTGACTAATGAGTTAGTTCCGGGATGATGCATTACAGAATGAGTAAAGAGACTTGCCGGTAACGAGATTGAACTAGGTATGAAGATACTGACGATCGAATCTCGGGCAAGTAACAAACCAATGACAAAGGGAATTACGTATGTTGTCATGACGGTTTGACCGATAAAGATCTTCGTAGAATATGTAGGAACCAATATGAGCATCCAGGTTCCTCTGTTGGTTATTGACCGGAGAGGTGCCTCGGTCATGTCTAGATAGTTCTCGAACCCGTAGGGTGCGCACGCTTAACGTTCGTTGATGATATAGTGTTATATGAGTTATATGATTTGGTGACCGATTGTTTTTCGGAGTCATGGATGAGATCATGGACATGATGAGGAGCTCCGAAATGGTTTGGAGGTAAATATTGATATATAGGACGATGGTATTCAGACATCGGAAGTGTTTCGGAGTGTACCGAGTAGTCATTGGAATACCGGATGGGGTATCGGACACCCCCGGGAGGGTAATGGGCCTATTGGGCCATAAGAGGGGAGCTCACCAGTCCACAAGGGGCTGGTGCCCCCCATGTTAGCCGGCCAACTGGGAGAAAGGGAAGGGGGATTCGGCCTCCCCCTTCCTTCCCTCTCCCCCCTTTCCTTCCCCCTCTGACAAATATGGAAGGGGGCGCAGCCAAGGGCAGGAGCCCAAGTAGGATTCGGCCCTGCATGGGGTGCCCCTTGGCCTCTCCCCTCTCCCCCACCTATACATATGTGGGAGGGGGCGCCTAGCACAACCACGCCAATTGCTTAGCCGTGTGCGGCGCCCCCTCCACCGTTTACACCCTCGGTCATATTTTTGTAGTGCTTAGGCGAAGCCCTATGGAGTTAGCTTCACCATAACCGTCACCAGTCGTCGTGCTGCCGGAACTCATAGACTACCTCGCTGAGGGAGTCCTGGACTAAGGGTCCTCGGTCGTCCGGCCTGTTGGACATGGGCCGGACTAATGGGCTGTGAAGATACAAGATCGAAGACTTTCTCCCGTCTCCGGATAGGACTCTCTTATCAATTGGAGCAAGGCTCATGCCTGTGAAGGTCTCCGCTCGTGACACTCTCACATAACCGTCACCAGTCGTCTGGCGATATGAAGCATGGCTCATGCCTGTGAAGGTCTCCGCTCGTGACACTCTCACATAATAATGAGTGGGGCTATACACGCCCCGGAGTCTCCGGAGTGCCGCCCTCGGGCCTCGGGGGGTCCCGCCCACGTCCTAGTGGAAGCACCATGCTCCGCGCTGGCCTTCGACACTATCCTCCAATGACTATGCTCACGACCTGTGAAAGCAGTTAGCTCCGCGCTGGTGAGAAGACTCGAAGTCAAGAAGACTAGCTAAGTGTCGGACGTGGCTATTTGCTTCTGGGCTCTCTTCCCTTTTTTGAACTTCGAGTTTGCAGCCTTCCGATCTTGGATTTAAAGTTGCATGTTGATTTTGTGGGGAGCTTCCTTTTTCGCTCGTGTCAAGTCAGTGAGTTTCTAGATTCGCGCTTTGTTTTGAGATTCTGCGTCCGTTGTTTTGCCCCCTCAGAGCGCCCCGCGAGCAGGGGCTGATAGCGACGTGCGCGCACCATGCGCGTGTCCCACCCTTGCTAGCGCTCATTCCTCGCGAGGCCCTCTCAGGTTGGCTGGCGGACCCGTCTGAAAACTAAAGCTTCGTGAGCTCGCAAGGGGACTCCCCCAAGGAGAAGTTCGCGGCTGCCGAGTCAGCCTGAGGCCCGACCGGACCAGAGTAAGTCATGACAGTAAGTTACGATGTCAAACCCGCAAGGGGCTCGCGAGCACGCAAGAGCGTGTTTTTTAACCTGGCCTAAGGACTAAATTGGTTGTCTATTATACATAAGGGGCTTCCCCTTCCCAAAATGCTCTTACACCATGAGGGGCCGTGCCCAAGCTTTTGCGTGAAGGTTCAAAATAAAGGAGCGCGGGCTCAGTCGGACATGTCACTCGCCTCGTCTCCCGAATCGCTTCCGGACAGGCTGTTGACGCCATCGCTGTCGCCGTCCTCACCGCCATTAACCACGTCACCCTTGTCTGCTGCGACCACCACCGCATCATCATGGGAAGCAAAGGCCCTAACTAGAGCGTCCGCGTTGTCGTCCACCCAGCGTGCTAGATTGTCCCTGATGACCTCGAGCACTGGGGCGATGGCGGCGTTGAAGTCAAAGTAAGGATTGGTGTTCAGGAGATGGCTGAAGACGCGGGAGAATGTGCGCCCGAGGAGGCCTCGGCTCTTTTCATCCACAAGCTCATGAGCCCTCTCAGTTCGGTTCTCCAGGCGCGTCACGACGTCGGCGAAGAAGCGAAGATGGCTGGCATAATCCTCGGCATGGGGATGAGTGGCATGCTCATCGCGGATGATACCGAGCGCCTGGTTGGCTTTTGTCCTGAGGTCCCGGAGCATGGGAGCGTGCTCATGCAGTAGCGTCTGCCGGCGAAGTGCCTCCTCCCTGCTCTACTGCTCGAACGACTCAGTGCTGGCAACCCACTGCTGAAGACAGAGCAGCTCAGCACGGGCGGAGGCCAGCTCAGCCTGCACAGAGGTCAGGGCGGCCGAGGCGGCTTTCTCGCGATGTTCCGCTCTGACCAGCGCTGACTTGAGGGCGGTGGTCCTGCCGCGGTTCAGCTTCCACGAGCGCTAGCTTCAGGTCGTACCTGCCAATATGGATCGCACGGGCCTCGGCCACCCGGCAGTCAACCTCCTCCTCAGCCTTGGCCTCACGCGCGCTGACGGCATCCTCCGCCTGGTCGACCAGGCGCTCCCTCGTCTCCAACTGCTCGAGCTCGAGGCTGCGCTCTGTGGCCTCCAGCAACAGTGCTACCTTGCGTCTCAAGATCTCCTCCTTGTCGGACGGTGAGCCCTTCATCGATGCTAAGCCGGCTCTACGTGCCTCCACCTGCTACTCCAAGGTGGCGTTCAAGGCTAGGAGCTCCCACCTGCGCTCCTCGGTGATCGCGCGGCGACAGTCAGCCTCCCTGGCCTCTTCCAAGGCTCAGCCGCTGGCTTCGCACGAGGTTGCCAGGGATGCCTCGGCCTTCGCATTGCGTGTTCACGCTAAAGGCGCCCAAGGTTGATAGCCACCTTCAGTTGATGCCAGTCCTCCACCAGCTGAAGACCTTCGAGGCGCGCGTCAACATCCGCGAGTTCTCCACCGAGCCGGCTTATCACGCCCATTGCCTCCTCGAAGAGCTCGTGGCGGACGACAGTCCGCTCATGCGCAAACTTAAGCGCACGACCAGGTCCGTCCTCCACAGCTGGGGTTGCCGACGGGATCCGAGGCGGCTCACCCCCTTCCAGCAGGGGGTTGGGGGCTGGCGCATCTCGGGTCGCTGATCGGGCTTCAGCAAGGGCCCTGATGGGTTGAGGCTCGTTGCTTGAAGAAGAAGCCAGGACCGAAGCCATCGAGCCACCGTCCATAACTAGAGGAGGAGCCCTTGGCACGCTTGCCGCGCCCCAGGTGAGGCCACGAAGGAGAGACGGCAAGGGCGCGGGCTCGAGGCGCCAGGCTAGCGAGTTTGCCTCTCCGGCCGACCTAGCGCTGGGGGCGGCATGCTTGCTTGGGGTGCACAATGCCAGCGGGTGATTTGAGGCAGGAGGAGGTTGCTTCCCGGGAGACTTCGCGGCCCTATCTGAAGGGACCCTGAGGAGCCACTGTCAGGAGGGGAAGCAGCACTCGAGAAATTACAAAGATAAGGTACTCACTCATCTATGGCGATATACTTCCTCCGCTTCAACGGCCGGAAGGCACCACAACTGCAGCTTGGAGACCCTTTCCTCTTGCAGAGCACATCGAAGTGCAGACAGAGCCGGCCGAAGCGTTGGACGTGGCAACTAGTGTGGGGCACGGCTGGTGAGGCGCCCGAGGAGATGACCTCGGGAGTGCTGGGCTGAGGGGAGCCCTTGGGCTCCGCCTCGTGATGACTTGCTGAGACCTTGGAGGCTTCGTCCTCAAAAGCAGCGGATTGCACCGTCCCCTCAGCTGTCACCTCAAGGCAAGAGTCACGGGCTCTCGGGGATGGCACCTCGCGAGCCTCGAGCGGTGTCGACGCCTCAGCAACTGTGCCTCCGGCCTCCAACGGTGCTTCCCCCTACATCCACACTTGGGGTAGGTTCAGCGCTGGCGGCAGGGAGGGGGACCACGGAGACAGGGTTCTCACGGGGCCCTTCAAGGCCGACTAGACGCATCCCCCATTCATCAAAGGGGGGCATCTGCCCCGCGAACTCCACCCTGTTTGAGCAGCAGTACAAAAGGTAGCCCTCGAATGGCATATCGGCTGGCGAGGGGTCGCCCGTCAGGACCTCGAGCACCGTTCTTCCTGCCTCGGGCGGAAGCCCCGACTCCTGAAGCCTCATGCGATCCTGGCCACCGGACAGGGCCCACATCGGCTGGGAATGGCGCTGGAGTGGGGTGACGCGGCGTCGGAGGAACTCCTTCATCACCATGGGCGCAGTCATGCCGAGATCTTTCAGCTTCTTCAACCGGAGCCAGACGAAGCCGAGGCGGGGGCCCGCGAGCTTCTCGTGGCCCCAGCCGGAGCTGGGAACACCGGGCGCTGAAGGGGGCGAGAGCAGGGGGCTGAGCACGCCGACGTCCAGGAACACCCACCGTGTCCGGAACTTGCTTGTGGATGGAGGAAGCACAAAATCAATCCCCGAGCCGGCCATCGCAGCCACGGCCTGGAAGCTGAAGCATCCCGAGCACTGCCGAGGGCTAGCCACGTGCAGCGAGAAGAAATGGCGCAACAGGGCCACGGAAGGGGGGATGCCCACCATGGCCTCGCGGACGAAAGAAAAAATGGCAAGAAGGGAGACTGATTGGGGATCCAGGTGCAGCATATGGATCTGATAATGGGAGAGCACGGCGTTGAAGAAGGCGGAGAAGGGAGGAACCAGGCCAGCCCACAGGGCGTCGATGAAGAATTGGACCTCGGTGGCTGTCCTGTCGATGGAGGCGCGGGGCGCGGGCCAGGCCACCATACTCCCCCATTCGTTGAAGTCAGCTGCGAGCGTAGGGCGCACCTTGTCCATGGCTTCCTGGTTGAGCACCAACGACCGGCCCATGGCGGGTTCGCCGGTCGGGGGTGGCCCGGCTGAAGACTGAGACTTCTTCTTCCCCTTCCCCGTTCGCCGGGGCGCCATGGCAACAAGGAGAGCCAAGCTCAAGACAGATTGGAAGAGGAGGTTATTGTTTCGGAAAGGCGGGAGAGTTGGAGGGGCGCGTCACTAGCAATGGGGGAATAACTGTGTAAGTCGCGGTGGCCGCCTAGCCAGGCGGATATCAAGGCTGTGTGGGGAAGCGGGGCCGCCCACGTCCAATCAATCGCCACGCGTTAACCGAGGCCGTAGGCTGTTGGGGGCCTGCGACGCTCCGCACTTGCCCCTTGACTTTGCCTTGAAGCCAAGCCCGAGCGCGCCTTGGGCCCGGGGGTTACTGTCGGCATCCTGGGAACAGGGGTCCCCAGACTTGCCTCCCTGCGGCCCACGGCGTGGCTCTACTAGCGGCCCTGTACGGCCCATCTTCACCAGCAAACAATCAAGGCCCTCGCGAGGGGCCAAGCCTCGCGAGGCGGACGATGCAAGACCTCCTCGGGGACAGCCTCACCAGGCTGGCTCGCGAGGGGCGGAGAGATCAATGCAAGGGGCACCTCGCGAGGTTCCCGTGACACAAGCCATGACGACCGGAGCCAGGCGGGCGCCAGCGCGCACAGTGTCCTCGTTTCCTCTTTGGTGCTAAAGAGGAGAGCGCAGGCGAGGAGTCCCAAGGCATCAGGCAAAGGTTTCCATATCGGTGCAACAAGACCAAGACCAGCAGGACGGCAGGACAGAATTCACTGTGGAGCCCAAGACGGCGTCACCACCAGAGCCTTTGGCAGGCGAAGACCACCTTTAGTCAGGATAACTTGTACTAGTTGTCTCCCTTTGAATTTGGCCGTTGCGGGATCCCTTCCCGCCTAACATTTGGGGAGGGGACCGGGGCCTCTATAAATAGGACTAGCCACCACCATAGAGAGGGACCGATTCCATCCACACAAGCACAAACTCACCAAGCATAAGAACACCTCTCCTTAGGAGGTTGTTCTTCCCTTTTTAACTGTTCATCCTCAGCCCAAGAGGCAATCCACCACACCACACTGGAGTAGGGTATTACACCACATCGGTGGCCCAAACCAGTATAAACTCTCGTGTCTCTCGTTCTTTGGGTTCGTCGAGCTAGGCCTTACGATCGTTGCTAGAGCGAGCAAGGGGGAGAGAATTCTTCGTGCGCACCCCAGTGTTCGACCCTCAAGGGTTTGCCGGAACCCGTAATCTGACATCCTGCGATGTGTCAAGCGAGTAGGCATGGAGCTAGCAAGATAGCCCGGCAAGGCTTGCCAGGCGAATAATGACGTGACGTTAAGCAGTGCATTTAATGCACCCTGTCAGCCTGCAGAGGTAGGCATGATAGCACTGTTTGCTATCTTATCTACGGATAATGACTACTTTGCCATTGTGGTAACCCCTTGATCTATAAGAGGAGGCCCATCGCAACCATAGAAAGGGTTAGAAGGTTCGATAACTCACACCCCCATACGTGCGTAGCCAGGGTTGCCCTGAGGCAACCCCTGCCAGGCAACGTGCTATGCCTCACCACCAGTTTTTCCACCATCTATCCACCAAAGCAGGAGTAGGCTTTTACGCCCCACGGCGGCCCAAACCTGGGTAAAAATGCCTACCTGATCTCTGTCGTGCTGCCCCACGCTTGTCTGCTCTTTGTGCAACGCGATGCCCCCCTGCCGAACCAGCAAGGGGCCTTCTGTTCCCATAGGTGGCCATGGTTTCCCGCGACATGTTTGGCGCGCCAGGTAGGGGGATCACTTGCGTGAACCTGAAGACGTGTGTAGCGCGTCATCTTCATCACCATCTTTGTCTTCGACGGCGCCATCGACCATGGCGCCCAAGAAGAAACACGGTTCTTCGGCTCATCCATCCACCTTGAAGGCTCTGCCGCCCACGGCCCCTAACGCTGCGGGTGGTGCGGAGACACGCGAGAACGCGGACGCTGCTGGTGATGTGGTCGGAGCAGGCGACACTATTACCACATCCCCGCGGCCGACGTAGGAGCAGGAGACATTGGAGGAGAGCAGAATCAGCAACGCCCCGACAGCCATGCTCCACAAGGTCCGGGTGAACGGGTTACTCCATCTGCGCCCTTTTCTCCCACTGATGGGCACAACCACAGCAACGGCGCTCGAACCGGGGCGAATCGCCGCCCTCCGGCCGCCCCCACCACGGGTGCGGCCACAGCACGTGCACCTCCCCCGGGACAGGTCGACCAAGCCACTGCACCCTACGGAGCCGCTGGCCCTCGAGCGCCTTCACTGCACCACACTGCTACCCGGGTGGCCGCCCCGCAGTAATAGGGGCGTGGTGTTGCCATCGCTGGCACTGTCAGGAGCCGAGCGACGGTGCGATCTACTTCGCCATCACCCATGCAAAGCACAGCCTCGGAGGCCATGGCACGGGCTCAGCTGCTGCTGAGGTTCCCGCCAGCGGCCGAGCAGATGGACGAGTGGCATGCCACCATCCAAAGCCTGCTCAGTTTCGCCGAAGCCTGGCGCTCGCGGTGAGCTGGCCCACCACGGCCTCCCCAAGCGACAACGACGGCTCATGCGGCTGACCATACGGAAGGGGCCATCCCTACGGTGAAGTCCCCGCCACGGCAGCCAGCGTGAGCGCAACAGAATCAAGACCCCGACGACGTCTCGATGGCCTCTTCTGACCCTTGAGCACGTCCAAGCCAACGACAAGCCCTAGAGGATAGGCGGAGGGAGACACGCGCGTCATTGTTGAGCAACACCGCAACTACCCCCGTCGGACCGATGGGTGCGGTGGCCCCGATGTCGACGAACCCGCACTCGATATTGGTGGGTGCCTATCTATCGAGGTTACTGCCCTGCCTTTACTCGTGAGCTGCGGCAAGTCCGTTGGCCGTTCGTTCGCACGTTCACGCCAGAGATACCCAAGAAGTACGATGGGAGGCTGAACCCAGCAGAGTTCCTGAACATTTACACCATCGCTGTTCAGGCTGCCGGGGGAAGAGATGAGAAGGTGTTTGCCAACTACTTCCCTTTGCCCCTCAACTCCAATATGAGGTCTTGGCTGATGCACCTACCAGACAACTTCATTTCATCATGGGCTGTCATGTGCCATGAGTTCATTGGCGCCTTCACTGGTGGTCATCTAGTGCCCAGCAGGCCCAGCGACTTGCAGCCTCTCCAACAGAAGGAAGGATAAACCCTCCGTAAGTATTTACAGAGATTCAACAAAGTTCATAAAAACATCCCAAATATCCATCTAGCTGTTGTAATAGCTGCCTTCCAGTCCAATGTGCGCAACCGCCAGATTCGTTCCCAGATGAACGTGCGGTTGCTCAAGACTGTGAAGGAGCTCTATACCTTGGTGGATAAGTGTGCTCGAATGGAGGAGGGAAGGAAGTTGCCCGGAGAGGAAGATTGTGCCAATGTCGATTCATAGGATGATGATGAATCGACCAGTCAGAAGAAGAGCAAGAAGCGGAGTAAGAAGCGGAAGGATAAGGCAGTGATGACTATCAAAGGTTTGGGTGCACCCAGTACCGGTAGGAAGGCCCAAGATGATGTCCCTGCAAGGAACCTGCTGTGTGCACTGACAGCCGGGAGGCCGCGGCTGCAGAGAAGGCCGGGAAAGGTGACGACCCATATTGCAAGATTCATCGGACCAAAGGCCACGACCTTCAAGAGTGTTATCAGGTTGAGCAGCTTGTTAAGAGACAGAGAGCAGAGCATGAGAAGGGTGACAAGGAAAAGGATCAGAATGCTGCTGGCGGTAAGGGCCGAGGCGGTGAAGTAAATCGCCCTGGCAAGCCTTTTCGGCACCAAGGAAAGCCCGCCAGACGTCGAGACAAGGAAGCCTGTGATGATGAGAGTGATGGAGGGGATGAAGAGGAAACCAGTGAGCAAGAGTTTCAGACGGCCACTGACGCCCTGTGCATTGATGGGGTGCGTATCTGCACACCTCTCGCCGCTAGCTCAAGCGGTGGGCGCAAGAAGTCAATGCCGTGGAACCAGCGCCAGAGGCCCAAAAGCCGCTCAAGTGGTCACGCACGCCCATCATCTTTGACGAGGAGGATCATCCTAGCTGTACCACTGCGTAGGGTGTTTGCCATTGTTGGTCTCTCCAACAATTCGCAACCTCAAGGTCACAAAGGTGTTGGTGGACGATGGGGCCGGGTTGAATCTGATCTCCCCACAGTTATTAGCAAGCTTCAGATGGCAGAGGAAGAGCTAGAGGTTACCGGCACGTTTCAAGGAGTTAATCCCGGTAGGAGTCATCCCAAGAGGAAGATCACGTTGCCGGTAACGTTTGGGGGAGAACTGTACTATCGGACTGAGAGGATTGTGTTTGATGTGGTCGATCTCACCCTACCATACAATGGGATTCTTGGATGCCCGGCCCTGGCTACATTCATGGCGGCATCCCACTATGCTTACAACACCTTGAAGTTGCCTGGGCCACTGGGAGTCATTACCATCCCATGAGATGAGAAGGATGCAATCATTTGTGTGGACAAGATGTACCGGGTTGCAGTTGCGATAGAGGCAGCGGCAGCAGTAGTTCCCGCCAAGGAAAGCAAAGGAAAGAAGAAGGATTGTAGGGACTCTAGCAATGAGTCCGGGAAGCGTGCCCCCACCGAGCGCACGGCACCCGTTGACGACGTGCCGGAGTGTTCCAACAGCAAGAGAAACAAGGTCGTTGCACCTCAAGCGAAGAAGGTCCCGACAGGGCTGGCTGGCGGTGATGGTAGTTTCACTATCAGTGCCACCCTTGATGACAAATAGGAAAGCGCGCTTGTTGCCTTCCCGCGGGCAAATATTGATGTGTTTGCCTGGCAACAATCTGATATCCCCGGTGTTCCCGGGGAGGTAATCGAGCACCACCATGATGTCTGCCCACATGCCCGACCTGTCAAGCAGAAAGTCCGGAAGCAAGCCTTGGAGAGACAATAGTTCATTGCGAAAGAGATCAAGAAACTTGAGGCAACTGGTTTGGTCAGAGGAGTGCTACACCCCACGTGGTTGGCAAATACAGTGGTAGTCCGGAAGGCTAACGGGAAGTGGAGGCTTTGCATAGATTTCATAGATCTCAACAAGGCTTGCCCGAAGGACCCGTTTCCCTTGCTGAGTATCGATCAGATTGTGGATTCTACTTCAGGTCATGATTTGCTCTCCTTTCTGGATGCATATTCTAGGTATCACCAAATCTTCATGTCCAAGGAAGATGAAGAGAAGATATCGTTCATTACTCTATGTGGTACGTACTGTTTTGTCCGCATGCCATTCAGATTAAAGAGTGTTGGGTCCACTTTTGCAAGGGCAGTCCAGATTGGTTTTGAGCCACAGTTGCACAGAAACATAGAAGCTTATATGGATGATATTGTGGTCAAGATCAAGGATAGAGCCACCCTTATTCAGGATTTGGAGGAGACGTTTGCTCATCGGCGCAAGATCAATTTGAAGCTCAACCCGGAGAAGTGTGTATTTGGTGTTCCCTCCGGCAAGTTGCTTGGGTTCTTTGTGTCCCATCACGGGATCGAAGCCAACCCTGAGAAGATCAAAGCTATAGAGCAAAGCCAAGCACCAAGGACAGTTAAGGATGTGAGGCGTCTGACAGGATGCGTTGTCGCGTTAAGCAGATTCATCTCCAAGTCTGCTGACCGCGCACTGCTGTTCTTCAAATTTTTTAAGAAGGCAGGGCCCATGAAGTGGACCCTGGAAGCAGATATAACTTTGCAAGAGTTGAAGGCCTACTTGTCCTCTGTGCCTACCCTGGTTGCTCCCAAACTCCAGGAGCCGTTGCTGCTCTACTTAGCAGCAACTAACCAAGTGGTTAGTGCAGCCTTGGTGGCGCGGTGGGAAGTAGATGAGGCAAAAAGTTAGCAAGAACCGGAAGGGCCAGAGAAGGATCAGGACAGTAATGAGCACGGCAGTGAGAGCAACCCCAAGGACGCGGCAAGGAAGAACGTGGTGCAGCGCCTAGTGTACTTCGTCATCTCCCTGTTACAGGGGCTAGATCGAGGTACTCTGGCGTGCAAAAGTTGATATTTGGTCTCATCATGGCCTCGAGGATACCGCACCACTACTTCCAAGCCCGTGAGATCACGGTTGTCACTCGTTTCCCGTTGCAAAGCATACTCCGAAATCCTTAGGCTACAGGCAGAATAGTGGAGTGGGCTTTGGAGTTATCCAGCTTTGGTTTGAAGTTTGAGAGCACATCGACTATTCAGAGCAGGGCATTGGCAGCGTTTATTGCAGAATGGACGCCAACCCCTGATGAGGAAGTGACAGAGATAGTTATCCTCGGCAAGGAATCGCCCCAAGAATGGATTATGTATATCGATGGTGCTTTTTTCCCTACAAGGTGCAGGAGCTGGCGTGCTTCTTGTCGACCCCTCTGGGGAGCACTTGAAGTACATCGTCCAAATGCATTTTGCCCGGGAAGAAGCAACCTACAGTATAGCAGAATATGAAGGGCTCCTTGTCGAGCTCAGGATTGCAGTAGAATTGGGAATTAAGAAGATGATCATTTGAGGAAATTCATAGCTAGTGGTGAGACAAGTCAACAAGGATTACCAAAGTCCACTGATGGAGGCATACATCAAGGAAGTGAGGAGATTGGAGGAGCGCTTTGACGGATTGCAAATAGAGTGTGCTGCGTAGAAGCTTCCTATGGAACCAGGAACTTTTTTTCTCCATCTTACTCAGCCCTCCGTATCTCCAGCAACAATGGCCCGGAAAAGGGGAAAGATGGACTCCGGTAAGCCTCTCTCGGTAGAGCCGTCCGCTCCTGGCAGAGACCCTACCAGAAACAACTCCTCACTATCTGCCAGACCACACCCTCCAACCAGGCCCATGGTCGCCACGAACGAGGCATGTGCTCCCGCGGTAGAGGAGGTGCCGCTAGTCCTCGTTGCCGAGCCCCAGGCTCCAACTTGGGCAGGGCACATAGTCCACTTTCTCCAAACCAGAGAGCTTCTCGGCGACAAAGATGAGGCTGAAAAAGTAGTCCGGAGGGCCAGTATGTATCAGTTTGTCGATGACACTCTGTACAGAAGGAGGCCCAACGTTGTGAAATTGAAGTGCGTCTGCCGGGAAGAAGGAAAAGAACTGCTGACTGAGATACACAAAGGCATGTGCGGCTCCCACATTGGATCAAGGGCATTAGTTGGGAAACCATTCTGGCACGGATTTTATTGGCCCACAGCCCTCCAAGAGGCGGTCGAGCTAGTCACCAAATGTGAAGCTTGCCAGTTCCATTCCAAGAAAATCCACCTACCTGCACAAGCTCTTCAAACAATCCCTCTATCATGGCCATTTTTGGTCTGGGGGCTCGATATCCTCGGCCCCTTCCCCCGAGCAATCGGGGGCTTTTAATTCTTGTTCATTTCTATTGACAAGTTTACAAAGTGGCCGGAAGTGACTGCCATGAGAAAGGTGACTGCTCAGTCAGCTATCAAGTTCTTGAAAGAATTGGTGTGTCGTCTTGGAGTTCCGGCAAGGATCATTACCGACAACGGCACTCAGTTCACGAGCCGCGCCTTCATGCAATATGTTCGTGCCCATGGATGCAAGATCTCATTTGCCTTTGTGGCACACACCCAGAGCAATGGACAAGCTGAGAGGGCGAACGCTGAAGTGCTGCGTGGACTCAAGACGAGAACCTTTGATACGCTGCAAAAGCACGGCAGGCAGTGGATCGAGGAGCTTCCGGTAGTTCTCTGGTCCCTCAGAACGACACCAAGTTGAGCTACCGGGTCGACTCCCTTCTCCCCGGTCTACGGGGCAGTAGTAGTTATCCCCACGGAACTCATTTACGGGTCGCCTCGAGTGCTTGCCTACGATGAAGTAGCGCAAGATCAGCACCAGCGTGACGACGCTGTGGTACTCGAGGTGAACCATCTCCAGGCTGCTACGCGTGGCGCATGCTATCAGCAAGCCCTGCGTCGCTACCATAGCCGCAAGGTTCACGCCTAGTGTTTTGAGGAAGGTGACTTTGTCCTTAGGCCCGTTCAGTCCGCCAAGGGTACAAACAAGTTGTCACCAAAGTGGGAAGGCCCTTACCGGCTAGTGCGAGTCACCAGACCTGGCCCAGTCCATCTGGAGACCGGAGATGGCATTCAATTGCAAAACTCATGGAATATTGAGCATCTTCGCAAGTTCTACCCGTAAGGCGCGGCTGTCGGGCCCTGCCCGATAGCCACCCTTTTGTGCAGGCCTTGCCTGAGCTGCATGTAACACCTTGTACAAAGCCAGGGCGATGACACTGTGCAAGAGAAAATAAAGAAGCACTATGGGGGGGGGGGCAACCAAGATCGCATGCATGCATGAGCATTCTAAGATCACTGCATAAGCATTTCATGAGTATTTGCATCACTGGTACGCGTCGGTGCTATACAAACGGTTTTTAACCCCTTTCCATGACGGCATTCGGGACCGTCGCCAAGTGAGTGTGGGCGATAGGGGGTCCTTTCCACATGACCCGAAACCGTCGGGGATATGGAGCAATGATCTAGAGGCCTTCCAAAATGTAATCGTGTGTGATGCAGCACACACTAAATTCTTTCGTACGTGTGGTATCGGTGATTAAACGTTTCTAATGACGTAGTGAAACCAAACGGTGTGTCGTAATGAACCATTTGGGAAAGAGTATGTAAGGCACACGGGCCCACATATGAACGGTGTGCGATTTGTGCCCCATCGCACTTGAGTTTTTTGCATAACCCGTTTGCCGTGCAGGACTCCATCGCACACGTTTCCCAAGAATTACCGTCTGCTATAATGTTCTATCACAAATGGTTCAGGAGCCCCTTTGCACACATACAAGTGTTGCGGACCGTTTGTGATTTGTTGTGTATCACCGACGGTTGCAGCAAGAGTGACGTGTGCTTTTCGTTTGGGATCCCACACGTTTCCTGAAAAAATTACGACTGGGATTGTATTTTACATTGGGCACGGTTTACTTCGAGTTCTCATGTGCGATAATGTGATATCACAAATGGTTCTGGAGACCCTACGCACTCGTAGTAGCGCTGCAAATCATTTGCAATCTGCTGTGTATCACCGACGGTTCTGGATCGCACACTCATTTAGTTGAACCGTGTGCGGAGCAATTGCCAGGTTAAAACAAAAATATCCCATTTTGAATCGGCATGCAAAAAGCAAATTCGCCAAAATATTAAATTGAACGAATAAACAAAAATATCCCATTCTGAATCAGCACACAAAAAGCAAATTCGCTCCAATATTCAGTTGAACAAATAAACAAAAATATCCCATTTTGAATCGGCACACAAAAAGCAAATTCGCCACAATATTCAATTGGACAAATAGTGTCCACAGGAAGAACATTAATCAGATTTCGCAACAATTGCAATTGAACATGTGGTAGCTAAATTCCAATGATTTGTCCACACATATATGCATTACATAATTAATCATAGTGTACGAAATACGAAGACCTCATCAGATGGAAAACAATGGATCCATGCGTATATGTTTAGCGGCTAACTCTTACTCAATGTTTCAGGAGAACGCATGCTGAAATCTTCATTATCACCAGTGGGATTGATGTAGTGATTCAGGAAGAAGTCGCTGATAAATGTACGAACCATCAACAATTCACCAGCCGGCAGCGGTTCAAGGGTCCTCGGTTTTAAGATGAGTTGCAGTTTTTTTAAGATTAGAATGTGCCATATGAGTGGAGTAGAAGATATTAATTAAGATAAACTTACTGGTACTAATTCGCGAGGATCATCACAACTATCAGCAGATTTGCAGATGGAGATCATGTGTCTACAAACATAGTATCCACAAAGGTTGGTTCGTGCTTCTTGCTGAGGACGCTAAATTTTTTTGTACAGAATTAGTCATGTATTTGTCCAGTTAGGAACAACCTAACCGGTGTTAGATGTATTATTTTTTTCTTTCGAGAAAATAGAAAGAGGTTCATTTAGAAGCTTGAACATGTGACTAGCGTAAGAAAAGGTATTTGCAGACTATTAGATAAATTTTCCAAAAATAACGGATTTTGGTGTGTTACGGGAGAAATGATCTCGTGCTGCAGAGGTAGTTCCCTCTTGAACAGGTTCCCTGGTTTAGTTTTCCATAATGCAAGCACACTGCAAATGAAGATGAATTTTGACAACATCAATTATTGAATCAAATGCAAATTAACTTCAACATCATAGAATTCAATACCTATCAACGAATCGCTGAAGACGCGTCAGATCCTGAGCGTTTGTTGACTCTCTAAGAGAATCGATGTGGTAAACTGTGTTCTTGTTTGGAATAATGAATACCAATATCCAGTGATTGCTACATATTAAGAAAGCCATGAACTTATGAATTATGTCAAAATCTGAAAGACAATCAGCGTGTGCGTGGTTGTTTACATGACTTACCGTTCATGATATGGCCAGAGCAATGATTCTGCATGGGACGTGTTTTCGAAGAGACGGACAACCGTGTTAACGGCCCAGTCTCGTAGGTCCTTACCATGTATTGTGGTGCCATTTGCTAATTGACGATCTATGAAATACACCCCCTCCCTTTTTCTTCTCCGCGCGTTCATTCCCCTGAGTGGAATAAAATGCAGTTAGCTGTTCATCATTTACAGCCTTGTATGGAGAAGTTGATCAGATTTTATGAAGTACATACAAAATCAGGCATCTAACAAGAGTGGCATCGAGCTCGTTGAAGTTGAAGAAGAGATGAAAGTCCTCGAAACTCACATTGATGGAACCAGCATCATGTCCGAAATGATCTCTGTTGTAGTGGACTAGCAAACCATGATGACGTGCTGACATTTCATCCATGCAATATTCATGTAACTCGCGACAACTGGAGTTGCACTCATCAAAGTATTCGCCAACATGTAATGGCTAGCCATGGACGTAATTGCGTGCTTCAAGTACGTCCGCTTTACTTTTAGCAAGCTGGAAAGTTATTTCTTCATCATCCATGCCGTCAGAAATAATATTACACCCCGATTCAAACATGCTGCTGTTAATTTGGTTCTGGGCGATGATTGCTTTAAGCAAGAGGCAATTGTTCTCTTTCCTCTTCACTCTCACGTTCTACTTCCTTGTGGGTGTAGCCTTTTTGGCCACTTCCTTATTGGTACTTGAAGCATTTCTGGCAGAACGTCTAGTTGGCTGCAAGGTAGACTGCCGAGCAGACGGTGAAGCTTCGACGGACTGCTTAGCAGACGGTTTATCTATGCCAGACCGCTAAGCTGGCGGTGTTGCTGTGATGGACTGCTGGGCTGTAGGAGCAGAGGCATCGTACTGCTGACCATGCGTTGAAGCTATGTCGGGTATCTGCGCAGGTAGTGCCAACTTGTCGGTGTGCTCAGGAGGACGTGCCAACGCGTTGGTTTGCTGAGCAGGAAGTGCTGACACATTGGTATGCTAATCACATGACTGCGGACCGACAGACTGATGAGCAGTCGGTTCTCGACCTACAGACTGCAGCAGGCAGTTTCGAAGCAGGAGACTACTTAGCAGTCCCTTCCACCACTTCCTTATTTCTTCAGCGGCCGGCATCTGAACCGGTGGTGCATCTTTAGCAGTTGTAGGCCTTGCCACTGGCTACTTTGGGGCGGAGGATGACATGGCTTGTACGCCACAGAGTCTGGCCATCTGATCATAGATTGATGCATCAGCCGTCGGATTACGAGTATTAGGTTCTTTGGGGGAAGCACGCGAGAGCTGCTGTGGCAAGGAGAGCGTCACCGGTTGAGGGGCGACATTGGTTGCTCCATGCGGGGCTTCAGGGATCTCATGGATGAGCTCTATTTCATTTCGTGGCCACTGAATGTGATGTAACAGTATTTCTCCCAGGGTCCTTTTCTCATCGAAGTCTCCTAGGACATTCTTCACGGAAAATTCATTGAATCCAGGCTTTACTTCAGTCATGTAGCACTTCACACAGCCCGGCTTCAATGGCACATTGTCCAACAAGAGGCCATCTACCAAGAAGGGTGGGCAAACCCAGGCTGTTGAACATTTTAATGTACCTTCATAATGTGTAAGCACGCCCTTGAGTCTGTCTTTCATTCCAGATAGATCAGATATAGCATCATCATGAGCAGCTGCAGTCTGAGTGTCGCTGGGTTCAGCTGATGCACACCTACTCTTGTGCAGTGTTGTCACGCAATAAGCAGCATACTCCATGCCCGCCTCCCCTCCCATCTGCTGGCTATGTATCAGTCTTAGGGTCTTCTGCATCATCATTGACTCCTCAACATCCTTCCGAAAAGCTGGAGACATCTCCTTCCTCAACCTTTCATACAATGCATTCTGCTTCATTTCACTCCTCGCTTTTTTCATGATGAGCCTCTCTTCTTTGCTGAGTGTGAAAGCCCTCTTGTGCGGGACATTAAAACCTATACCCCTTGCATGGCCAGGGGCTCTTTTGTTTCCAGAGCAACGGAGAGAATGTCACATGGCCCTGAGTTCCTGTAGAACCTTCCAGGGATCTTGGAAGCCTCTAACATCACTTGATATAGTTCGTCGTCATGTGAGCTTTTAAAGTAATATGTTCCGTCATCACGCCTCCTTACACATGCCCGCAAGTAGTCTCTGGCGCATTGGCCCCTAATTTCACTAAAGGCCGGATTCCCACCCGCCGCTACTGCTTCTTTGTCCTCCTGGTCCCATACCAGTTTCATGCCGTAGTATCCTGCCACACCCATACGGTGGGGGTGTATGTTATTCTTCTGAAGTTCCGATTGCTTGAAACTCTTCTCAGCAAACTCTTTAGTTGCCCTGACCCTTTTGAATTTACCCAGTCTACCTTTGTAATTTGGGTGTATGCGGGGATTGGGTCCTTGCCTTCAGTCAAGTACTTCTTGTACAGCACGTCCTTCAAGTTTCTCCAAGCATCCCTAGCCTTCTTCAGTGCAGCGTGTTCCACCTGCATTCTCCACTGCTCTGGAACGTTGAAGTGATCCATGATCTCCCGGACTATCCTTCGTCATGTTTCTGTGTCACCCTTCGAAAACCCCTGCAGATTAATGTTGAGCCTTGCCCTGCCAACAAATCCACACACTCTCCTGAACCTCGTGTGTGCTTTATATGGTTTAGTTGGAGCCCAAGACTTTAAATCAATCTCAGTTACTTATATACACCTTTAGGCTGGTGTGTGGGCTTCCTTGGAGCATTCCTCTCTGTCCTGACCAGAAGGGTAATTGCTACAGCTCTATCTGGTTCAAGATTACTTGATCCCTCACAATCTGCTGAAGACCTAGGGTTGTCGAAATCAGATGAAGATACATCGCCTGAAGCATGAGTGATGTCGCTGCTACTCGACATCTATAGAGAACACATGCGAAACTCAGGAAAGGAGGATAAGCATAAAACTAACAACTTGGTATCAAGCTTTCTAAACATGTCATGCAATAATTTAGAAAATGTAGGGCTAATTTGTTAAGTTTGTGTGACTCAGGCGCCCACGATCTGTAAATAGGCAGTAACTTATTGGAGCAAATACAACTTATATGTAGTTAGGAAGGTAGATAATGAACATATATATGCTCTCTGTTATTTTATAGCCAATTTGGGAACATAAGGAAGGAAATAGGAAGAGGGATTGCGAGGAAATATGCATCACCGCGATGGAGAGCAGTAACTAACAGGCTTCTTAATGCAAACCCGGCCGGACCACAGGAGAGGCGAGGGTTACAACATCGATATGCTCGAGGGTGGCTGGCGAGCAAACGAAGAGGGTGAGGCGCGGGCAGCCGCGTGTTTGGAACGGCCGTGGAGTTAGACTTGACGCCGAAGAGCGGGCACACGGCCGGGGTGAGCACGGCGGCGCCGGAGAGGGTTCTGCTATGGATCTGGGGGAGGCGGGAGCTGGCGATGGAGATTGGGTGGACTAGTTGAGTGAAACGCGGGCGGGCGGTGGGGTGGGGGGGTGTGGGCGGCCTAGGTTAAAAGGGTGAAAAATATCCCCGGTCGTCGCGCGGAAAGGCCTATGCAAACGGTTGCCTCTAAGCGCTCGTGTGCACAAAGAGAATAATTTCTTCTGAAATGAAGACGTACTAATTTTGAAATGAAGACGTGAGTTCATCATTTCGCCTCTAAATTTTTCCCACGTTAAGCAATCACCATTATACCATGGGTTTGATTTGCTGGCGCATTTCAGGTCTCGTGTGCTATATGTAAGACATTTTTGGCATTTACCGTGCATTTTGGCATATATATAAATTCCTAGCCGGACTGCATTTCCTGTCGAAAGGGATGATAATTGTCGTTCGATCTAGGAGCATCCAACGGTGCAGACGTACGGTTAGTGGGGTTTGGATTCTGGCCAATCAGAATGCACGACTCAGATCGCGCACGCAGCAGAGGGGGGGCATCGGCCATGGTTTGGTAGGCACACGACTTTTGTGAGTGAACCATGTGCTATTTGAAAACATTTTTTTGCGAGGGGCTATTTGAAAACATTTACATGAACTGATAACACATTTACGTTTGAATGAAAACGAGAATTCATTGTTTCGCCTCCAAATTGCTTTACACGGTAGGAAATTACCATTGTACCCTATGGTTTGATATTCTCATGCAGTTGAAGTATTGGTTGCTATAGTTGACTCATTTGCCATAGTCGCAACTACACGTGGGTGCTAGCTAGCTAGCAAGATCATTTGTCTGTTGCTTTGGGAGTTTTCATTCATTGTTCGAGAAACTGGAAAAAATTCAAACAGTTCGGCTGCAGGGTGCGGCCAGAGGCTTATGCCTTGTTGGTATTCTAATTGCATGAAATGCATATAGAGTCCAGAAATAACGAAAATTGGTGTGTCACCGTGTCCTGTTCTCAGGATCACATGGATTTTTTTGGTAAAGATGGCACGAGTTTTGATGCTCACACCTTCCTAATTGGAGCATCTCACAAGAAGGATTAAAACTGGAAAAAGGAGATTTGATGCGGCACTTTGGACTACAATCATCAGTGACTACATCGTGCCGCTTTGAATTATTTTCACGGTAAACAATCACGTATATACCCTAGGTTTGATTTTCTGGCCCATTTCAAGTCTCGTTGCTATATTATAGTCAGTTTTTTGCACTTACCTTGCATTTAGTGCATATAATTAAATTCAAAATCGTTATACAACTACATATGGGGTGTTAGTTAGCAAAGAAGGTGTACAAATCATTTGTGTGTCGCTTTGCGAGTTTTCATCCATTGTCTAAGAAACGGGGATAAGTTTCACACATTTCGGCTGCGAGGTGCTGGCACCGGCATAGGCCTAGTTGGTATTTTAATTACTGGGAATTCAGATGGAGTCTAGACTTCATCAAAATCGGTATGTGCCCGTGGCGTGCTCTCACGACCCTGGGGAAATTTTTTGGTAAAGTCTGGCACAAGTTTCGATGATGAAGTACCATGGTTTCCAAAAGGAGACGTGTCAATTCAAACTCGAGTGGTCGGTGACTTCATCGTTTCGCCTCATAAAAATTTCCACGATACGCATTCACCATTATACCACGTGTTTGATTTTCTAACGCATTTCATGAATCGTTTGCTATATTTAAGGCATTTTTTGAATTTAACGTGCAATTTGTGGATATAAATAAAATTACAACCGGAACTGCATGTGCTGTCGAAAGGGATGAGGATCGCCGTTCGATCAAGGAGAATCCAATGGTGCAGACGTACGATCCGTGGGGTTTGTGTTATGGCCAATCAGAACGCACGACTCAGATCGCGCGCGTGGTAGAGGGGGTTGGGGGGCATCTGCCATGGTTTAGTGGACACACGGATTTCATGAGTGAACCGTGTGCTATTTGAAAACATTTACATTACCTAACAGCATATTTTTGTTTGAATGAAAACATGAGTTCATCGTTTCACCTCCAATTTTTTCCACGTAAGATTGTACCCTATGGTTCGATTTTCTGGAACATTTTACCAGGCGGTAGGCCTCGCTAGCAATCTCAAACTTTGAATATGCAAAAAAGAGATCTCGTTTGTATGTATATATATAGTCGCAACTACACGTGCGTGTTAGCAAGATCATTTGTGTGTCGCTTTGCGAGTTTTCATTCATTGTGCGAGAAACGGGAAAAAACTTCAAACAGTTCGGCCGCAGGGTGCGGGCAGAGGCGTAGGCCTTGTTGGTATTTTAATTTCAGGAAATGCATATAGAGTCCAGAAAATAACGAAAATCATTGTGTCACTTTCGCGTGCTCTCACAATCGCATGGAAAATTTTTGGTAAAGTTTGGCACAAGTTTTGTTGCTCGCACCTTCCATACCGGAGCATCTCCCAAGAAAG
This sequence comes from Triticum aestivum, assembly GCF_018294505.1. Taxonomy (NCBI): domain Eukaryota; kingdom Viridiplantae; phylum Streptophyta; class Magnoliopsida; order Poales; family Poaceae; genus Triticum; species Triticum aestivum. The sequence goes on from NC_057799.1 coordinate 234,479,262, forward strand.
ATCATAGTTTCCAAAAGGAGATGCGGCACTTCGGACTACAAATCCTCAGTTACTAGCTACATCGTTCCGACCCATCTCAGGTCGTCTTCTAAGTTTAAGTCATTATTTGCACTTACCTTGCATTTTAGTGCATATAATTAAAGTCAAAAACCCTACTACAACTACATGTGGGTGTTTTAGTTAGGCTATACTTAGGCTACTCATAGTGGAGAGTGTCATATACTAGTATCATGCATATATATATGATACTAGTGTATGATACTACCTTTAATTATAGCGCATAGTATAATACATAGAGTATAGTATCATAGATCATATTTATTGCCATGCATGACACAAATTAGCATCATATTTAACATGATATTCTATCTACCTATATGTTACTCTAACCCTCTCTATATTTAATTCTTCTCCACATCAGCATACTTGATATTTCTGAGTGCATGACATCGTTGGCTATGATACCTCCACTATGGCCAGCCTTATATACTACGTACGTACCTTCATAGTGCATATATAGTATCATAGAGTAGTATATATCATAGATGACGGTATTTATGGCCATGCATGACACAAACTAGTATAGCATTAATTATATATGTTATGGTATCTGGTAACCCACAAGTATAGGGGATCGCAACAGTTTTCGAGGGTAGAGTATTCAACCCAAATTTATTGATTCGACACAAGGGAAGCCAAAGAATATTCACAAGTATTAGTAGTTGAGTTGTCAATTCAACCACACCTGGATAACTTAATATCTGCAGCGAAGTATTTAGTAGCAAAGTAGTATGATAGTAGTGATAACAGTAGCAAAAGTAATATTTTTGAGTTTTGTAGTGATTGTAACGGTGGCAACGGAAAAGTAAATAAGCGAAGAACAATATGTGAAAAGCTCGTAGGCATTAGATCGGTGATGGAGAATTATGCCGGATGCGATTATTCATGGAACAATTATAACATAGGGTGACACAGAACTAGCTCCAATTCATCAATGTAATGTAGGCATGTATTCCGAATATAGTCATACGTGCTTATGGAAAAGAACTTGCATGACATCTTTTGTCCTACCCTCCCGTGGCAGCGGGGTCCTACCGGAAACTAAGGGATATTAAGGCCTCCTTTTAATAGAGTACCGGACCAAAGCATTAACACATAGTGAATACATGAACTCCTCAAACTACGGGCATCACCGGGAGTGGTCCCGATTATTGTCACTTCGGGGTTGCCGGATCATAACACATAGTAGGTGACTATAGACTTGCAAGATAGGATCAAGAACTCACATATATTCATGAAAACATAATAGGTTCAGATCTGAAATCATGGCACTCGGGCCCTAGTGACAAACATTAAGCATAGCAAAGTCATAGCAAAATCAGTCTCAAAACATAGTGGATACTAGGGATCAAACCCTAACAAAACTAACTCGATTACATGATAAATATCATGCAACCCATCACCGTCCAGCAAGCCTACGATGGAATTACTCAAGCATGGCGGTGAGCATCATGAAATTGGTGATGGACGATGGCTGATGATGACGATGGCGATGGATTCCCCTCTCCGGAGCCCCGAACGGACTCCAGATCAGCCCTCCCGAGAGAGATTAGGGCTTGGCAGCGGCTCCGTATCGTAAAACACGATGAATCCTTCTCTCTGATTTTTTTCTCCCCGAATGTGAATATATGGAGTTGGAGTTGAGGTTGGTGGAGCTCCAGGGGGCCCACGAGGCAGGGGGCGCGCCTCCCACCCTCGTGCACAGGGTGTGGGCCCTTGGCCTTGATTCTTTCGCCAGTATTTTCTATTATTTCCAAAAATAATCTCCGTGAAGTTTCAGGTCATTCCGAGAACTTTTGTTTCTGCACAAAAATAACACCATGGCAATTCTGCTGAAAACAACGTCAGTCCGGGTTAGTTCCATTCAAATCATGCAAGTTAGAGTCCAAAACAAGGGCAAAGGTGTTTGGAAAAGTAGATACGACGGAGACGTATCAACTCCCCCAAGCTTAAACCTTTGCTTGTCCTCAAGCAATTCACTTGATAAACTGAAAGTGATAAAGAAAAACTTTTACAAACTCTGTTTGCTCTTGTTGTTGTAAATATGTAAAGCCAGCATTCAAGTTTTCAGCAAAGATTATGAACTAACCATATTCACAATAACACTTAGGTCTCATGTTTACTCATATCAATGGCATAATCAACTAGCGAGCAATAATAGTAAATCTCGGATGACAACACTTTCTTAAAACAATCATAATATGATATAACAAGATGGTATCTCACTAGCCCTTTCTGAGACCGCAAAACATAAATGCAGAGCACCTTTAAAGATCAAGGACTAACTAAACATTGTAATTCATGGTAAAAGAGATCCAGTCATAGTCATACCCAACATAAATTAACAGTAATCGATGCAAATGACAGCGGTGCTCTCCAGCTGGTGCTTTTTAATAAGAGGGTGATGACTCAACATAAAAGAAAATAGATAGGCCCTTCGTAGAGGGAAGCAGGGATTTGTAGAGGTGTCAGAGCTCATTTTTAAAATAGAGATAAATAATATTTTGAGCGGCATCCTTTCATTGTCAACATAACAATCGAGAGATGGCGATATCTTCCATGCTACACACATTATAGGAGGTTCCCAAACAGAATGGTAAAGTTTATACTCCCCCTCCACGAGTAAACATCAATCCATGGCTTGTCTGAAACAACGGGTGCCTCCAACTAACAACAATCCTGGGGGATTTTTGTTTGCAACTATTTTGATTTGATTTGCATAAAGCATGGGACTGGGCATCCCGGTGACCAGCCATTTTCTCGTGAGTGAGGAGCGGAGTCCACTCCTCTTGAGAATAACCACCTAGCATGGAAGATACAGACAACCCTAGTTGATAAATGAGCTATTCGAGCATGCAAAACAGAATTTCATTTGAATGTTTAGAGTTTGGCACATACAAATTTACTTTGAACGGCAGGTAGATACCGCATATAGGAAGGTATGGTGGACTCACATGGAATAACTTTGGGGTCTATGGAATTGGATGCACAAGTAGCATTCCCGCTTAGTACAAGTGAAGGCTAGAAAAGGACTGGGAAGCCACCAACTAGAGACCGACAGCAGTCATGAACATGCATTAAAATTAATAAACATTGAGTGCAAGCATGAGTAGGATATAATCCACCATGAACATAAATATCGTGAAGGCTATGTTGATTTGTTTCAACTACATGTGTGAACATGTGCCAAGTCAAGTCACTCGAATCATTCAAAGGAGGATACCACCCCATCATACCACATCACAATCATTTTAATAACATGTTGGCACGCAAGGTAAACCATTATAAACTCCTAGCTAATTAAGCATGGCATAAGCAACTATAATCTCTAATATTTTTTGCAAACATGTTTATTCATAATAGGCTGAATCAGGAACGATGAACTAATCATATTTAGAAAAACAAGAGAGGTCGAGTTCATACCAGCTTCTCTCATCTCAATCAGTTCATCATATATCATCATTATTGCCTTTGACTTGCACGACCGAACGATGTGAATAATAATAATGGTGCACGTGCATTGGACTAAGCTGGAATCTGCGAGCATTCAATAAACAGGAGAAGAAAAGGCAATATGGGATCTTGGTTAAATCAACAATAATGCATATAAGAGCCACTTCAACATTTTCATTATGGTCTTCTCCTATCGACCCCCAAAGAAAAGAAAAAGAAATAAAACTATTTACACGGGAAAGCTCACAACAAGCAAAAGAAGAACAGGAAATATTTTTGGGTTTTCTTTTAATTAATACTACTACAGGCAAGAAAGTAAACTAGCTAAAAGCTACTAAATTTTTTTTGGTTTTCTTAAAGTTTTTCAAACATACAAGAAGAAAGCATAAAAAGGAAAATAAACTAGCATGGATATTGCAGTGAAAAAGTATGAGTACCGACAACTAGCAATGAGTGTGTGAACATAAATGTAATGTCGGTGAGAAATATGTACTCCCCCAAGCTTAGGCTTTTGGCCTAAGTTGGTCTATGACCACGGTTGGCCTGGCGAATATCCGAAGTTGTAGCTGGGGTCGTACTGAGATGCAGAGGCTATTGCATCGTGGGCTGCAGCTTGGAGGTGAGCTGTCTCAGCCCTCCTCTCGTACTCGTCCGCCTCCCCCTGGTTATAACATATCTCCCCTTTGCCTGAAAATCAAAGAAAGTAGGGGCAGGGAGAGCGACGTGATAGGTGCATCGTCTGTCAAAGATTAGTCGGTACTGGAGGAACTGATTGTTCCTCTCAACAAACTGATGACGAACCATAGACTCATAATCTAAATAAGCAGGAGGAAACACCATATCCCACTCTCGTGGGGCTATACCAAGATAATTAGCAACACGGGTCACATAAATACCTCCAAATAAATCGCCAGACATACCATTATTATGCAACCTACGTGCAACTATTGCCCCCAAGTTGTAATCTTTATTACCTAACACAACACTCTTGAGGACACAAAGATCAGGGACACACATGTGAGATGCTTCATCTTTACCGTTAATGCATCTACCAATGAAGAGAGCAAAATAATGTATAGCAGGAAAATGAATGCTCCCTATGGTAGCTTGTGCTATATCCCAAGATTCTCCCACAGTAATACTAGCAAGAAAGTCTTTATATTCAGATTTGTGGGGGTCATTAATATTGCCCCACTACAGGAGTTTGCAAGCAGTTGTAAAATCTTCTAAGTCCTTGGTATAAGATTTATCATAAATATCAAACAGGACACTCTGAGAATTACGCGAAGATTTATATTTAAACCTTCTTACGAATGAATCAGTCAATTGATAGTACTGAGGACACTTATCTTGTAAGAAGTCCTCAAGACCGGCATTACGCACATATGCGTCAAATTCATCCTTAATGCCTGCATTAACCATGAACTCGTCTGATGGCCACTCACAAGCTCGCACTTCGGCATCCCTTGGTGGTTCATCGTCTTGCTCACGCATGGCACGCCTGGGTCCTTTCTTTATTGAGGAACCACCTTGATACATTCTCCTAGACACATTTCTTTTTCTGAAAATTTTCTGAAATTTTAGTAACTTCAAAATAAAAGTGAATAAACTAAACAAGATTGGCAGCAGCTACTCCTACAAGTGCCTAGAGCCTATATCATGCATTAGAATTACTTGGGACCTCATAAATTTGACATGCAAGCTCAAGAAAAGGGTCACCTATGCAGCAAAAATTTGCAATGAATAAAGCACTGGAACAAAAACTAATTGGACCAATGGAAGAGTCACATACCAAGCAACAATCTCCCAAAGCAGTTTTGTGAATGGAGCTTTGAGCAAGGAGATCAAAAATCGCAGCAAAATGAGCTAGAACTCGTGCTTGAGCTGGATGGGGATTTTTTTGGGAAGAAGATGGAGTGTGTGGGTGCAGGAATAAGTGGAGGGGCCACCATGGGCCCACGAGATAGGGGGGCGCGCCGAGGGGGTGTGGGCACGCCCTCTACCCTCGTGGCCTAGTGCTTGCCCCCTGCAGTGTTTTCAGTGCCTAAAATCCTCAAATATTACATAAAAATCATACTAAGTTTGCAGGGCATTTGGAGCACTTTTATTTTCAGGATATTTTTTATTGCACAGATAATTCAGAAAATAGACAAATAATACTATTTTTGCTTTATTTAATCTAAATAACAGAAAGTAAAAAGAGGGTACAGAAGGTTGTGCCTTCTAGTTTCATCCATCTCATGACCATCAAAATGAATCCACTAACAAGGTTGATCAAGTCTTGTTAACAAACTCATTCCGAATAACACGGAACTGGAGAAATTTCGAAAAACACTAGGTTACCTCAACGGGGATATGAACATCCCCAACAATAAGAATATCATACTTTTTCTTGACAGTAGGAAGAGGGAATTCAAAACCTCCAATAATGATAGTTGGAACTTTTCCAATAGAATTGATGCTATGAACTTGAGGTTGTTTCCTCGGAAAGTGTACCGTATGCTCATTAAACTAACATGAAAAGTGACATTGCCTTTGTTGCAATCAATAATAGCCCCTGCAGTATTCAAAAAGGGTCTACCAAGGATAATCGACATACTATCATCCTCGGGAATATCAAGAATAACAAAGTCCATTAAGATAGTGACATTTGCAACCACAACAGGCACATCCTCGCAAATACCGACAGGTATATCAGTTGATTTATCAGCCATTTGCAAAGATATTTCAGTAGGTGTCAACTTATTCAATTCAAGTCTATGATATAAAGAGAGAGGCATAACACTAACACCAGCTCCAAGATCACATAAAGCAGTTTTAACATAGTTTCTTTTAATGGAGCATGGTATAGTTGGTACTCCTGGATCTCCAAGTTTCTTTGGTATTCCACCCTTAAAAGTATAATTAGCAAGCATGGTGGAAATTTCAGCTTCCGGTATCTTTCTTTTATTTGTAATGATATCCTTCATATACTTAGCATAAGGATTTACTTTAAGCATATCAGTTAAGTGCATACGCTAAGAAGATAGGTCTAATCATTTCAGCAAAGCGCTCAAAATCCTCATCATCCTTTGTCTTGGATGGTTTAGGAGGAAAAGGCATGGGTTTCTGAACCCATGGTTCTCTTTCTCTACCGTGCTTCCTAGCAACAAAGTCTCTCTTATCATAACGTTGATTCTTTGATTGTGGGTTATCAAGATCAACAGCAGGTTCAATCTCTACATCATTATTTTGCTAGGTTGAGCATCAACATGAACATTATCATTAACATTATCACTAGGTTCATGTTCATCACCTGATTGTGTTTCAGCATCAGAAATAGAAATATCATTGGGATTCTCGGTGTGTCTACAACAGGTTCACTAGAAGCATCCAAAGTTCTATCGTTTTTCTTTTTCTTCTTTTTAGAAGAACTAGGTGCCTCTAAATTATTTCTCTGAGAATCCTGCTCGATTCTCTTAGGGTGGCCTTCAGGATACAAAGGTTCCTGAGTCATTCTACCAGTTCTAGTAGCCACTCTAACAGCAAAGTCATGTTTATTATTTAACTCATCGAGCAAATCACTTTGAGCTTTAAGTACTTGCTCATCTTGAGTGGTAACCATAGAAGCATATTTGCTAATGAGTTTAAGTTCATCTTTAACTCTAGCCATATAATCACTCAAGCATCCTATTTTGAAAGCATTATTCTTTAATTCTCTACCAACATAAGCATTAAAACTTTCTTGTTTAGCCATAAAGTCATCAAATTCATCTAAGCATGGACTATGAAATCTAGTAGACGGGATTTCAACTTTATCATATCTATAGAGAGAATTTACCTTTACTACCCGTGTCAGGTTATCAAGACAATGTCTTTCTTCAACAGGCGGTATATTAAGACCATGTAGTTCTTCAATAGGTGGTAAATTCTTAACATCTTCAGCTTTAATGCCTTTTTCTTTCATTGATTTCTTTGCCTCTTGCATATCTTCAGGACTGAGAAATAGAACTCCCCTCTTCTTCGGAGTAGGTTTAGGAATAGGTTCATGAGCTGGCTCAATTGGCTCAGGGATTGCCTCAGGAATTGGCTCAGGAAGAGTCCAATTATTTTCATTAGTCAACATATTATTCAATAGTAATTCAGCTTGGTCGACTGTTCTTTCCCTGAAAACACAACCAGCACAACTATCCAAGTAGTCCTTGGAAACATCGGTTAGTCCATTATAAAAGATATCAAGTATTTCATTTTTATTAAGAGGATGATCAAGCAAAGCATTAAGTAACCGGAGAAGCCTCCCCCAACCTTGTGGGAGACTCTCTTCTTTGATTTGCACAAAATTATATATTTCCCACAAGGCAACTTGTTTCTTATGAGCAGGAAAATATTTAGCTGAGAAGTAATAAATCATATCCTAGGGACTACGCACACAACCAGGATCAAGAGAATTAAACCACGTCTTAGCATCACCCTTTAATGAGAACGGAAATATCTTAAGGATATAATAATAGCAAGACTTCTCATCATTAGTAAACAGGGTGGCTATATCGTTTGACTTGGTAAGATGTGCCACAACAGTTTCAGATTCATAGCCATAAAAAGGATCAGATTCAACCAAAGTAATTATTTTAGGATCAACAAAGAATTCATAATCCTTATCAGTAACACAGATAGGTGAAGTAGCAAAAGCAGGGTCAGGTTTCATTCTAGCATTAAGAGATTGCTGCTTCCATTTAGCTAATAACTTCTTAAGATCATAACTATCTTTGCAAGCAAAAATAGCTCTAGCAGCTTCCTCATTCATAACATAACCCTCAGGAACAACAGGTAATTCATAATCAGGGGAGAACTTTCATCATCACTATCATCAATAATAGCATCTTCAATAATTTCATTCTTTCTAGCCCTAGCAAGTTGTTCATCAAGAAATTCACCAATGGCACAGTAGTATCAAGCATAGAAGTAGTTTCATCATAAGTATCATGCATAGTAGAAGTGGCATCATCAATAACATGCGACATATCAGAATTAATAGCAGAAGCAGGTTTAGGTGTCGCAAGCTTACTCAAAACAGAAGGTGAATCAAGTGCAGAGCTAGATGGCAGTTCCTTACCTCCCCTCGTAGTTGAGGGATAAATTTTGGTTTCTTCGTCTTTCAAGTTCTTCATAGTGACCAGCAGATATAAATCCCAAGTGACTCAAAGAATAGAGCTATGCTCCCCGGCAACGGCGCCAGAAAATTAGTCTTGATAACCCACAAGTATAGGGGATCGCAACAGTTTTCGAGGGTAGAGTATTCAACCCAAATTTATTGATTCGACACAAGGGGAGCCAAAGAATATTCTCAAGTATTAGCAGTTGAGTTGTCAATTCAACCACACCTGGATAACTTAATATCTGCAGCAAAGTATTTAGTAGCAAAGTAGTATGATAGTAATGGTAAAGTGGCAAAAGTAAAGATAATAGTTTTGTAGTAATTGTAACAGTAGCAACGGAAAAGTAAATAAGCGAAGCACAATATGTGAAAAGCTCGTAGGCATTGGATCAGTGATGGATGATTATGTCGGATGCGATTCCTCATGTAATAGCTATAACATAGGGTGACACAGAACTAGCTCCAATTCATCAATGTAATGTAGGCATGTATTCCGAATATAGTCATACGTGCTTATGGAAAATAACTTGCATGACATCTTTTTTCCTACCCTCCCGTGGCAGCGGGGTCCTAGTGGAAACTAAGGGATATTAAGGCCTCCTTTTAATAGAGAACCGGAACAAAGCATTAGCACATAGTGAATACATGAACTCCTCAAACAATGGTCATCACCGAGAGGTATCCCGATTATTGTCACCTCGGGGTTGTTGGATCATAACACATAATAGGTGACTACAGACTTGCAAGATAGGATCGAGAACTCACATATATTCATGAAAACATAATAGATTCAGATCTGAAATCATGGCACTCGGGCCCTATAAGCATAGCGATTTCATAGCAACATCAATCTCAGAACATAGTGGATACTAGGGATCAAACCCTAACAAAACTAACTCGATTACATGATAAATCTCATCCAACCCATCAACGTCCAGCAAGCCTACGATGAAATTACTCACGCACGGTGGTGAGCATCCTGAAATTGGTGATGGAGGATGGTTAATGATGACAATGGCGACGGATTCCCGTCTCCGGAGCCCCGAACGGACTCTAGATCAGCCCTCCCGAGAGAGATTAGGGCTTGGCGGCCGCTCCATATCGTAAAACGTGATGAATCCCTCTCTCTGATTTTTTTTCTCCCCGAACGTGAATATATAGAGTTGGAGTTGAGGTCGGTGGAGCTCCAGGGGGCCCACGAGGCAGAGGGGCGCCCAGGGGGCAGGCGCGCCTCCCACCCTCGTGGACAGGGTGTGGGCCCCCTGGACTTGATTCTTTCGCCAGTATTTATTATTATTTCCTAAAATAATCTCCGTGAAGTTTCAGGTCATTCCGAGAACTTTTGTTTCTGCATAAAAATAACATCATGGCAATTCTGCTGAAAACAGCGTCAGTCCGGGTTAGTTCCATTCAAATCATGCAAGTTAGTGTCCAAAACAAGGGCAAAAGTGTTTGGAAAAGTAGATAGGACGGAGACGTATCAGTATCTATGTATGTTACTGCTTCTTTGCCACGTCATCATATTTGCTATTCCCAAGTGCATGATACCGGCTATATATGATACCCGGCCCCCACTATGGCCACCCTAAGGCTGGTCGTAATATGGGCGTATCAAACGGTATGATGCATGCCAACAAGACTTTTTGGATGATGTGGCACACAGTTAAATGAGGAACGAGAGGTTGTGGTATCATATCATGATACCGTATCATATTAAATGTTGTAATACTTTGTGTCATGCATGGCCATTAATAAGGCAACCTAAGATACTAACTTATGATACTATGCGCGCATTACGGAGGTATTGTCGATCATATACTAGTATCATGCATATATATGATACTAGCTAGTCTATGATATACTAGCTACCTCACTAAGAGCATGGTTAATAATACAGCCGACGGTCGGCTATAAGAAGTTGCCATGTCATATACAGCCAACCTCTTAGCCGGCATGTACAATAATAAGTTTTAAATATGTACTATAGTTTACCAATAGTTGGCCCACCTTATATCCTCAGAGTGTCTTGGGTCTCGAGTTGCAGCTAGCTACTAACCAAGAGCCCACTTCTCCTCTCTCTCCTCTTCTCTTTCCTCCAACTAAGCACATATATATTATTCTATTCCTTATAGCCTGCTTATGTCACTCTATTGTACTTGCTCTAATACTAGTCATAGTGGGGAGTAACTTAGAGTAGTAACATGCATATGTTAGTAGTCTATGTTACTACCTCCACAGTGGGTAGTAACATATGTGTTGTATCATGCATCACTTTATTTATTATGTTCTAGACTCAACTTTTCTTCATATGTGTGATGTTACAATAACTAGCTATGTTACCACATGCCTCTCTTTCTTCATAATTATATGCCACATCATCTATTTTTCCTATATAAGTTTGATGTTATCACATATATAAGTTACTTCCACGGTGGCTAGTCTAATGCATAGTATCATATAGTAGTATCATGTAGTACTTTATTTATTGTCATGCATGACACATAGTAGCATAGCATTTATTATGATACAGTTTCATGATATGATACTTAACCCTCTCTTTCTTCATTTAATTCTATGACAGCTCATCAAAATTGCCTAGTTGCCATGCATGACACTAGCTATGATACCCCCTTACTATCAGGCTAGCAAAGAAGGTGTACAGATGATTTGTGCGTCGCTTTGTGAGTTTTCATCCGTTTTTTCGAGAAGGAGGGAGAAGTTTCAAACATTTCGGCCACGAGGTGCGGCCACTGGCGTAGGCCTAGTTGGTATTTTAATTACAGGAAATTCAGATGGAGTCCGGACATCATCAAAATCGATGTGTGCACGTGTCGTGCTCTCACGACCCTGTGGAAAAAATTGGTAAAGTTTGGCACAAGTTTTGATGACCGCTCCTTCCAAACCGGAGCATCTCACATGAAGGATCATGGTTTCCAAAAGGAGACGTATCAATTCAAATTCCTGTGGCCGGTGACTTCATCGTTTGGCCTCATAAAAATTTCCACGATACGCAATCACCATTATACCAAGGGCTTTATTTTTTCGTGCATTTCTGGTATCGTTAGCTATATTTAAGACACTTTTTAAGTTTAACATGCATTTTGTGCATAAAAATAAAATTACAACCAGAACTGCATGTGCTGTCGAAAGGGATGAGGATTGTCGTTTGATCTGGGAGCATCCAATGGTGTAGACGTACGATCCGTGGCATTTGGGTTCTGGCCAATCAGAAAGCACGCCTCAGATTGTGGGCGGGGTTTGGTCGGCACACGGCTTTCAACAACAAACCGTGTGCTATTCGCAAACCAGATTGCATATTTTTGTTCACACATACTGTAGTGAGACCAATTGAGTGTGCTACCTCTATTATATAATAATAATAATAACGAAAAACAGTTCATATTTATTGCCTGAGCTGACATCGTATCAAGATCAGCCTATTAATGGTTCTTACATCAACATAAAACCGGGCATAACTCACAAATTCAGTACAAGCGACAGTTCTAAATTGAACGAATTAAGTTGCAGACATGGGGGAATTGGGATCATTACGTTGACCCCGAATGAACTTGGGTTTTCTGATGATTTTACGCTTCTTTGTTACACGGATGCATGATCCCTTGGCTGGCAACTCATCGAATTCATCGTACTCGTCCACATCGGCAACATCAAACACCAAGTACCCTTATCTTCCCATGCATCACTACATGGCAGTTCTTATGCAAGGGGTCTTCTGCAAAAAAAATCTGGGTAGCATCACTGGCAAGAATGAACGGGTCCGAGTGACATGCCATCGTTGTCCTGTTAACACAGGTCTTCCTGTAATCATCAACCCTTACATGACCCAGAGGGATCCATGCGCACCTGAATAATGCCACCTTAACTTTCACATAGTCAAGCTCCCAAATCTCTTTAATGGTTCCATAGTATACCCTTTTATCAGCTTCATCTACAGTCATGCATTCTATTCGAAAAGCGCTGTTCTGATATGAGGTCTTCTGATCACGTTCCTCAGTGTAGAGCGTGTATCCATTTATGTCATATGCTTGGTACGTCAACACCGTAGGTGATGGCTTTTGTGCCAACCACATAGCAATGTCATCGATGGATCCTTGTGCCAAACGATTCTTCAGCCATTCGGCATAGTTCTTAGGGTGCTCCTTCATCTCCACATCTGATGAAGGCACCATTGGTAAGAAGCTTTGGTGTATCTCCGCCAAGTGTTCTTTGGCATAAGCACCGAGAACTGGGTTGTTAAGTAGTACCGTCAATTGGGTTTTCTCTGCCAATTCTTTGGGTGCAGCCATTTGCAGTCTAGCAAGGACCGACTTACCTTTCAGCCTTCCCTCATGGCGAGCGATGGGCAAAACTATAGGTCTTTGTTTCATGTATTCGGTGCAAAACTCAACCCCCTCCTCCGCGGTATAACGTTGTAGGATGCTTGCCTCTGGATGGTTTCGGTTCCGACAAAAGCGCTTCAGTATTCCCTGTGGCACCCCGGCTCAGAGAAAACAGGAACGCCCCGTATTCCAGCCCAGAGATCGAGGAGAAGTCTTCTGGAATACGGCACTGCTTAGCATAGAACAAACCAGCTTTCTATTATTACACGAATATGAATACAAGGTCTCCGATATTACAATAAATAACATCAGCACGGCGACACTATGCCATTCTTAGTTGCTCTATGCAAGCAGCAGAACAACATCGAAGCAGCGGAAAAACTTCTAGCAGCGGAACAACTACGACAGTGGTGAACTCCACTCCGCAGGGACTCTGGCTGGAATGCTTATCCTAGCTCGTGAACACAGGAACAACACCAAAGAAGCAAGCAATCCAGGCACGACCTGCAAGCTGGCATGACACTCCAGGTCAGTACATTCAATGTACTTGCAAGCTCGCAATAACCAGAAGCATTCAAGACAAACAACAACATGGCAATTTACAGGTTAAGCAGGAATTAACATGAGATCCTCATGACAACATGACATGAGCAACCTGAACATGATACAGCTAGAACAACATGAGCATGGCATGAACATATGAATCTGACGATACTAGCATGCAATATGATGACACTATATGCACTATTTAGTCTGCTCGGGTTACTACGTAACCATCACATGCATCACTTACCAACCTCGGACATTACACGATCATCTCAGGATCAGATCAAGCTTGGTATAAACAATACCGTAGTAATCATTAAATGACCACAAGGAGCTTGATCTTTACCCACGATTCTCGCACAACATCACGAATATCCAACAACTCGGTATCCTCGATACCACGGTGATCATTCCGGCGATCACAACCATGACCAACACTTGGTCTCAAACGGTGATCATTCCGGCGATCACAACCAACTTATCTCCTCATCGAACCGGGTTGTTATTGAGCACATTATTATTAATACTGCTGACTCACGGTGTGACCGACACGAACTGGGCCCTTATCCGTGGGCGCGGCTATCGATAGATTTAATATACACTCTGCAGAGGTTAGTACACTTTACCCACACTACGGAACCCACGGCCTCGCACTCCCATTCGGGTGGACCAACGGCGTTCCGACAAAACCGATCTACTGCCATGACACTCTCCCGGCCACTCGGACCCACTCCCAACTAGGCTAGTCCTGGGTGGCCCCGTGTCTACCAAAGACACAACGACCACCGTCGTGGCCAAAACGTCCCTCACGGGGACCGGATCCATAACAACAACAACGGGCACACAAGGCTTATGTCCGCCTACCTAATCAGGGTAGCGCGCCCATAACCTTCCCTCGTGGGAGGCACCAGCGAGAGGCACGACAATAGACCCAGTTAGGACCTTCCCATAACAGTAAGCGTGGTTGCACTGGTCAGTTTCGATATGGTGGCACCATGACTCAGCCAACAGTTGTTCAAGTTCAATTAAATCCGGTTAAACTTTAATGCAATATGCTGAGCCATGATAAAATAACATGATGAGTTTACAAAGCATGAGCATGATATCAACATAAGCACGGGATGCAACATAACTATCCACCATATCAACAATGAATCATCTCCAACTGAACATGGCATAATGACGACCATAAATATTACAAGTGCAACACTACTCATAGTATAACATGACCACTCGCATCCACCATAAATACAATGCAAGAACTCATCAATAATATTACCGAGTAACACTTAACCAACTAACAGCAAAGGAACAACGCATATTAACAGAACTCGGTAACCGACGTTAGTCATGAACCGAAGAACATGACCAACCCAACATGTACTACTATCACGCATGGAAATATGAAAGTAATACTAGCAACTATCAGCGCATGATAACCAGGTGCATAACAACATAGCAAGCAAGTAAGCACTAACCCAGAAGCATTACCGAAACAACGATAACCATATTTTAAACAAGCAATCATTTAATAAATATTCAAGTTGAAAACCATGGTTATTGCATGAATATCATGCAAGTGGGTATTGTGGCTTGCCTAGGGATGAAGAATACTCCGGGAAGAAGTGCGGTGAAGCCGCGGAAAGATTTGCCGGAAACAGTTCTCTCTCGGAGGGGCTCTTTACGTGAAAGGGCAAAAAGGTCATTTTCACGGTCCCAAACCATAGTGAAAATTAAACCAACAGAACGGGCTCGACGAGACGAAGAAGTGGGCTTTGGAATCACCTCATTTGGAGTTGCGAGCAAAAAGTTGTGAACATTGGAAGAACAGGGACTAATCTGTGAAAAATTTATCACCAACGGGTCCCTGAGTGGATAAGACGGAAACGGTTTTCAGAAAATACGCTTTCTGAGTAAGAAAACGTATTTCGGGCCGAGGAAGGAAAGAAGTACGCTTTCTGGCAAATGAAGGCGTACAAATAGGAATACGCCTTTTGGTAAATGAAAACGTACTCACCCGGGGGTGCTTCCACTTATGCGCCTGGGCCCGCGCGTGGTCAACGCCTGAGAGGCTGACCAGTGGGGTCTGCGGGGAGGAGCGGGTCCAGGCGCACTCGTCTTCTTCTTCCTCGCCCTGCTCCCGCACGGGACAGAGGAGGTAGGGGAGGGCGCGTCACCGACGATGGGCCAGCCGGCTCCGGCCGTCTCCAGCGAGGGTGACGCCACCGGTGGTCTCGGGAGACTACACCGCCTCCATTCAGGGAGGAAACAGGCGCCGGGGAGGGCTAGGGCGGCCGCGGCAGGAGGCAATAGAGGGCACAGCCGGCAGCGGCCGTTCTACGGGGGCGCGGCCACAGGGCCTCCAGCGACGAGGCAAGTAGGTGGGGAGGCTCGCAGGAGCATGGGGAAGACGATGGTGGTGGTGGGATGAAGAGAAAGAGGCTGCACTGCCCGAATTTAGGAGGGGGCTAGCGACTGGCACGGCGGCCATGAGAGGGACAGCGAGCTCTTGGAGCTCAGGCGAGTGGTTGGGGAGGGGCAGTGGAGTGCGGGGAGACGAGTGGTGAGGTCGAGAGGCCTCGGGGGGGCTTATATAGCCGCGGGCGAGGAGGACGAGCTGTCGTCGCCGCGGACGCATGTCTGGCGCCGCGGACGCGTGTGCACGCGCATGAGCATGCTGGTAGACGACGGGGGAGGTGTAGTGGAGCGTCTCACAGGGCAGAGGAGGCCAACGGAGCGTAGGGAGGAAGGCGACGGCGATGAACCGTTCCAAACGCCACTGTGCGCCTGTGGGCACGCGGCGGCTTGCGTCGGTGAGGAAGCTGTCGGAGGGGGAGCGGGGTCCAGGTGCTCGGCAACGAGGAGGTGAAGCCAAGGGACATGCTCACGCGCGCTAAGACGACGAGAGGAGGAGGGGCCCGAGCAAGAATCCATCCTAGGCACGGCCAACGGCAGTAGAGCGCGCGCACAGGCTTCCATTAAAGCGGTCACCGCGTGCACTGGCATGTAGTAGGGGAAATGAGCTGGAGCGTGTTGTCTAGTGGCAAGTTCATCCAGGGGAGGTTCCTACTGCGGTGGTAGTTTGGTTAAAATCGCTCTGGTTAAATGGTAATCAAGCTCTGAAGTATATTGCAGTAAACTTGGATGAGCACTGCTGATCCACAGAGACTTGATTGAGGGAAATGGAGTTATCTTGGAGGTTTAACTAAGGAAGAACTACAATACTGGAGATTTAGAGAAGAAATGGACCAATAAATAATAGGGTTGCTTTGCAACTGCATTTTTGGTCCAGAAACTTGATTTGGATGATGCACTCACATGGAGTTATGGAATGTGATGCAACTTGGCAAATCCTCATGATATGAACATATAAAGATGCTGTAAAAAGCTCATACCAAATGGACCATCCAAAATGGTACTTTCTTTACAAACATCATTTCTGTCAAGAAACTTGGAAAAATTCTAGAGAAATATTGGCTCAATGAACCATGCCTAAAATGGGTGGAGGTAGGTTATAGGGATAATAGAAGGCCTAGAAAAATTGGCAGCCATAATGGAGCAAGATAAAATATACTTGCTTCACAAACTGAAATTTTGGACAGAATCAAAGAATTGAAGATGAGCTCACATGGAGGCATGACATGAGCTCTACTTTGGTGGAGGGCTATGATATGATGATATGCGGGATCATGCAAAATGGCAACTCATTTGGATATGCCTAGATTGCACCTCCTTCACAAAGCTTCCTTCTGGATAGAAACTTTGGAAAATCATAATTAAATAATTACTACGCAAATGAGGTTGCATTTTGGCATGTGGCAATGATATGGACAGGAAAAGGTGTCCAAGGAGTTTGAGGTCAATTGGGAAAAGGAAAATAGCACTTGCTTCACAATGTGCCATTTAGGGCAGAATAGGAAATGAATTATTTGAGCATGATGATAAACATGACAAATGAAATATTTTGCCATATTTGAGAAAGATATGACCCAAACAATTTATGAGAATTATCTGGGAATTTTAGGAGTGATGGAAATAAAGGTTGCTTCACAAACTAGGGCAATTTGAGTTATTCCTTTAATAGAAAAGGAATATTCCCAATGAAAAGAATATTGGGATTTGGGCTAGGATGAAAATGACAGGGTCTAGGGAAAGATTTGGGTAAGACACGCCACTCTGGAAACAAAGAATAGGGCATCTTCTTTAGTTTCTAGACCACATAGCCACGGAAAAAGAAAACTCAAGCAAAAACCTTAGAAAAACAAAAGAAAAAGAAAGGGCCAAAAATCAGGCTATCACAAACCTTACCCCCTTAAGGAAATCTCGTCCTCGAGATTTGGTTGCTCAGGGAACAAGTATGAAGATGCTGACTTAAGGAAACCGTTTCCAACTCGGGTATCCTTTTTCTTATTTTTGTTCCCACTAAATTTGTATCTGACTGGTCCTGGGGTTGTCTGATTCACGGTATCCATATTCTGACAGATCCTACCTGGCTGGTTCATGTTTATGCAGGCTCCCATTTCTTTTATGATCTGCTAACTTAGCTAACTGTGATTGATTCTCACGACTGGAATATATGTCGGTCTCACAAATCCAAGAGTGATTTCCGCTGGGTGTGTCATCCGGCACTGACAATCTTTCATGAAGTGGTGATCAGATTTTTCTAGTGGACACCCAAGCTCTAACTCCTTGCATTGGGTTTCTCCACTAAATGCAGGTCCTTCGGGTTCCAAATAGTGAGTTGGGTCATAACCGCTTTCCTGACAGATTCTGGCTTATCGCGGAAGTTTCTGAATCATCTTAACTGGTTCCACTGTCTTGAGTACCGGATCCGTACCAAATATTTGATTGTCGCCTACATCACTGGTCTTGCTCCTTCATTATTGTTTTCTTGGTCTCGATCCTTGGTTGAAAGAGCTGGGTCATATTGCTTCTTCGTATCACCATAGGTACTATCGGTGCAATTTTTTCGACAATCGTAGCTTATCCTCATTTTTCTGACAGGGTACCCCATTAAATGGTAGGTTCAACACCCCTCAAGTTCTGACCGCAGGAAAATGATCATCCGAACCTTTGCAAGAAATCGGCAAATAAATCAGTAGCCACCAGAACGGTCTTTACAACTCAGATCTGGGACATTACTGAAATAACTTAACCACGGCTCAGGACGGCCGAAAAGCAGCTCAGAACATGAGACCGGGTTGATATGAAGAAGGTGGCAGCTCCCTAAAATAGCCAAAAAGCAGCTATAGGGCTACTGTCACAAAAAGAAACTCAACAGCTGTACGAGACGGCCGAAAAGCAGCTCAGAACTCGTGACAGTCGTTGAAGAGAGAAATAAAAACCGGCATCCACCCCGGATAGCTAAAAAACAGCTTAGATCACAGGCGCGGTGCCGTGATTGGAGAAAAAGGGGACAAGGGCTCATCAGGATCATTTTCTAGGTTCACAGGTACTTGCATTGAGCTCATTGATGTCTTCGATCCTCATTATCCTTTGTCACACTACGGTGTATACTGGCTTTCCTCTCTTACCCACCCTCACGTGGTTGTCAGATCCTCATCCGAGTGACTTGTAAGATCTTGGTGGTATGCTCACCGCATATATATGAGAATCTGATTCCCGAGACAAACATGTATTCTGACTGATTCTTGCTTCTGACCAAAATGTTGCGGATCTGATTCTTGGGATTCACTGCCATATGCTGTCAATTCACAGCGTACTACCTTGTACCAATGTCTTACTGAGGAAGATTGGCTGGCTTGTGCTCGAAACTTTCATCGGACAGCTTGCTGAAGAAGACTGGGTATCGTGCTTCAGAAGCTTACCCCCTTAAAGGCTTTGCTGGGGAAAGACTCAGTACCATATGCCGGAAGCTTTTGTGGTTGCTTACTGAAGAAGGCAGAGTACCTTGTACGGGAAATCATCCATGTATCATACTGAGGAAGATAGATGAATCTTGCCTTGGAAGCTTCTCGGGTATCTTGCGAGGGAAGATTGGGTTGCTTACACCAGAAGCTTCTTATTGTGATATGCGGACCGATTTCCACATATATAACCATCTTAATATTTTTGTTATTGATTTCTTGTATGAAACGGGGTTTTGCAGGACTATCCTCCTTTCTAAGTACATGCCATATTTTTGCTTGCTTCCAGGTACATCGGGTTCCAAAATCATCCTCAACGAAAAATTAAACTTGTTTCTGAGCCAAACCTTTGATAATATTCTGTCAACCTGGCACATAATTTTATCTTCTTTCTGATTTGATCATTTCTGCTATGAGGAGTGCACGCTGAGAGAAACTTGACACTCAGTAACATGATCAGATATCCCCTAATCTGAATGCAGTCGGCTGAGAATTCCATACTGTTGTGAGGAGTACACGTTAATGCAAACTTTATACTGACATTCCATCCAGGATTTCTTTTGTATTCAGACGAGCTATTTCCTATTTCACTGCAGTCTGCTAACAATTCCATTCTGTTTAGCTGAGTTTCCAAATATATGTATTTCTTGCTGACTCTTAGGGTCCGGTGTCGGCTGGCGAGCAACTTTAATAGGGGAAAATTTGTAACACCGAAGGCCCAAAGAAAGAAGCAAAAGAAACAACTAAAACAAAAGAACACAAGCATACTACTAATATAATTAATCGAGAAATCATCACATATTAGTGCTACTCACACCATAATATGCATGCACACCTAAGCACACAAATCGCGCGGAAACTTCAGTATCACGGTCTAATATGCTGTGGCGGTGTGCACGAAAATTATATCCTACACCAAGCACTGGCTGAACAGTGGCTGGATCTAGATGGATACACAGGTGAGGACGGACTTGACGACCAAGTAGCGAGACACAAAAGTCACGACCACATCATCATCAAGCGTACATAAGGGATTCGTACACGTCCAAAGAATAGAATGACTGGGTAGGGTAGTGGTGGAAAAACAAGGCTCGCTGGCATTGCCCTTTTCGGATAACCAACATCAGTAAGGGTAGCCAGAGGGATGAGATGGATGGCACGATTCAGGATAGAAACAAGTCTATCACCGAAATAATATGGGTGGGTGGTGGAAAAATATCCGCGATAGCTGAGCGTAACCCCTGCAAATGGTGCCTGGAACTCTGGGTACCAGGGCATCACTCTGCTGGGACAGAGATGACGCCGAACACCAAAGAGCAGTCATGCTACGAAGGAGGGTGCAGGCGGTGGACCGAAAATGATGCCGCCTACACTCACAAGATCAACTGTTAGTGACAAAATAATAATCTATATGCATGCCATGCGACAAACAAATGCAACAATCAAGTGCAACAAACCAACTGGGCTCTATACTACCGCTTTCTAATGTTCGCGCGGGCTAAGGCATTCTACAGCCAGACCTGCTCTGATACCAAGCCCGTGGCACCCCGGCTCAGAGAAAACTGGAACGCCCCATATTCTAGCCCAGAGATCGAGGAGAAGTCTTCTGGAATACGACACTTCTTAGCATAGAACAAACCAGCTTTCTATTATTACACGAATATGAATACAAGGTCTCCGATATTACAATAAATAACATCGGCACGGCGACACTATGCCATTCTCAGTTGATCTATGCAAGCAGCAGAACAACATCGAAGTAGTGGGAAAACATCTAGCAGCGGAACAATGACGACGGTGGTGAACTCCACTCCGCAGGGACTCTGGCTGGAACGCTTATCCTAGCTCGCGAACACAGGAACAATACCAAACAATCAAGCAATCCAGGCACAACCTGCAAGCTGGCATGACACGCCAGGTAAGTACATTGAATGTACTTGCAAGCTCACCATAACCAGAAGCATTCAAGACAAACAACAACATGGCAATTTACAGGTTAAGCAGGAATTAACATGAGATCCTCATGACAACATGACATGAGCAACCTGAACATGATACAGCTAGAACAACATGAGCATGGCATGAACATATGAATCTGACGATACTAGCATGCAACATGACGACACTATATGCACTATTTATTCTGCTTGGGTTACTACGTAACCATCACATGCATCACTTACCAACCTCAAACATTACACGATCATCTCAGGATCAGATCAAGCTTGGTATAAACAATACTATAGTAATCATTAAATGACCACAAGCAGCTTGATATTTAGCCATGATTCTCGCACAACATCACGAACATCCAACAACTCGGTATCCTCGATACCACGGTGATCATTTCGGCGATCACAACCATGACCAACACTTGGTCTCAAACGGTGATCATTCCGGCAATCACAACCAACTTATATCCTCATCGAACCGGGGTTGTTATTGAGCACATTATTATTAATACTATTGACTCACGGTGTGACCGACACGAACTGGGCCCTTATCCGCGGGCGCGGCTATCGATAGATTTATTATACACTTTAGTACACTGTACCCACACTACGGAACCCATGGCCTCGCACTCCCATTCGGGTGGACCAACGGCGTTCCGAAAAAACCGATCTACTGCCATGACACTCTCCCGGCCACTCCGACCCACTCCCAACTAGGCTAGTCCTGGGTGGCCCCGTGTCTACCAAAGACACAACGACCACCGTCGTGGCCAAAACGTCCCTCACGGGGACCGGATCCATAACAACAACAACGGGCACACAAGGCTTGTGTCCGCCTACCTGATCAGGGTAGCGCGCCCATAACCTTCCCTCGTGGGAGGCACCGGCGAGAGGCACGACAATAGACCCAGTTAGGACCTTCCCATAATGGTAAGCGTGGTTGCACTGGTCAGTTTCGATATGGTGGCACCATGACTCAGCCAACAGTTGTTCAAGTTCAATTAAATCCGGTTAAACATGAATGCAATATGCTGAGCCATGATAAAATGACATGATGCATTTACAAAGCATGAGCATGATATCAACATAAGCACGGGATGCAACATAACTATCCACCATATCAACAATGAATCATCTCCAACTGAACTTCGCATAATGACGAGCATAAATATTACAAGTGCAACACTACTCATAGTATAACATGACCACTAGCATCAACCATAAATACCATGCAAGAACTCATCAATAATATTACCGAGTAACACTTAACCAACTAACAGCAAAGGAACAACGCATATTAATAGTACTCGGTAACCGACGTTAGTCATGCACCGAAGAACATGACCAACCCAACATGTACTACTATCACGCATGGCAATATGAAATTAATACTAGCAACTAGCAGCGCATGATAACCAGGTGCATAACAACATAGTAAGCAAGTAAGCACTAACCCAGAAGCATTACTGAAACAACGATAACCATATTTTAAACAAGCAATCATTTAATAAATATTCAAGTTGAAAACAATGGCTATTGCATGACTATCATGCAAGTGGGTATCATGGCTTGCCTGGGGATGAAGAATACTCCAGGAAGAAGTGTGGTGAACCCGCGGAAAGATTTGCCGGAAACAGTTCTCTCTCAGAGGGGCTGTTTATGTGCAAGGGAAAAAAGGTCATTTTCACCGTGCCAAACCATAGTGAAAATGAAACCAACAGAACGGGCTCGACGAGACGAAGAATTGGGCTTTGGAATCACCTCATTTGGAGTTGCGAGCAAAAAGTTGTGAAGGTTGGAAGAACAGGGACTAATCTGTGAAAAATTTATCACCAACGGGTCCCTGAGTGGATAAGACAGAAACGGATTTCAGAAAATACGCTTTCTGAGTAAGTAAATGTATTTCGGGCTGAGGAAGGAAGGAAGTACGCTTTCTGGCAAATGAAAGCGTACAAATAGGAATACGCCTTCGGGTAAATGAAAACGTACTCACTCGGGGGCACTTCCACTTATGCGCCTGGACCCGCGCGTGATCAACGCCTGAGAGGCTGACCGGTGGGGTCCGCGGGGAGGAGGGGTCCAGGCGCGCTCGTCTTCTTCTTCCTCGCCCTGCTCCCGCAAGGGATAGAGGAGGTAGGGGAGGGCGCGTCACCGGCGACGGGCCGGCCGGCTCCGGCCATCTCCGGCGAGGGAGACGCCACCGGTGCTCTTGGGAGACCACACCGCCTCCATTCAGGGAGGAAACAGGCGCCGGGGAGGGCTAGGGTGGCCGCGGCTGGATGCAACAGAGGGCACAGCCGGCAGCGGCCGTTCTACGGGGGCGCGGCCACAAGGCCTCCGGCGACGAGGCAAGTAGGTGGGGAGGCTCGCAGGAGCATGGGAAGACGATGGTGGTGGTGGGATGGAGAGAAAGAGGCTGCACTGCCCGAATTTAGGAGGGGGCTGGCGACGGGCACGGCGGCCATGAGAGGGACAGAGAGCTCTTGGAGCTCGGGCGAGTGGTTGGGGAGGGGCAGTGGAGAGCGGGGAGACGAGTGGTGAGGTCGAGACGCCTCGGGGTGGGCTTATATTGCCGCGGGAGAGGAGGCCAAGCTGTCGTCGCCGCGGACGCTTGTCCGGCGCCGCGGACGCGTGTGCACACGCATGAGCTCGCTGGTAGATGACGGGGGAGGAGCAGTGGAGCGTCTCACGGGGCACAGGAGGTCAACGGAGCGCAGGGAGGAAGGCGACGGCGATGAACCAAGCCAAACGCCACTGTGCGCCTGTGGGCACATGGCGGCTTGCATCGGTGAGGAAGCTGCCGGAGGGGGAGCGGGGTCCAGGTGATCGGCGACGACGAGGTGAAGCCAAGGGACATGCTCACGCACGCTAAGACGACGAGAGGAGGAGGGGCCCGAGCAAGAATCCATCCTGGGCGCGGCCAACGGCAGCAGAGCACGCGCACAGGCTTGCCATTAACGTGGTCACCGCGTGCACTGGCATGTAGCAGGGGAAATGAGCTGGAGCGTGTTGTCTAGTGGCAAGTTCATCTAGGGGAGGTTCCTACTTCGGTGGTAGTTTGGTTAAAATCGCTCTGGTTAAATGGTAATCAAGCTCTGAAGTTTACTGCATTAAACTTGGACGAGCACTGCTGATCCACAGAGACTTGATTGAGGGAAATTGAGTTGTCTTGGAGGTTTAACTAAGGAAGAACTACAATACTGGAGATTTAGAGAAGAAATGGACCAATAAATAATAGGAATGCTTTGCAACTGCATTTTTGGTCCAGAAACTTGATTTGGATGATGCACTCACATGGAGTTATGGAATGTGATGCAACTTGGCAAATCCTCATGATATGAACATATAAAGATGCTGTAAAAAGCTCATACCAATTGGACCATCCAAAATTGTACTTGCCTTACAAACATCATTTCTGTCCAGAAACTTGTAAAAATTCTAGAGACATATTGGCTCAATGAACCATGCCTAAAATGGGTGGAGGTAGGTTATAGGGATAATAGAAGGCCTAGAAAAATTGGCATCCATAATGGAGCAAGATAAAATATACTTGCTTCGCAAACTGATATTTTGGACAGAATCAAAGAATTGAAGATGAGCTCACATGGAGGCATGACATGGGCTCTTCTTTGGTGGAGGGCTATGATATGATGATATGAGGGATCATGCAAAATGGCAACTCATTTGGATATGTCTAGCTTGCACCTCCTTCACAAAGCTTCCTTCTGGATAGAAACTTTGGAAAATCATAATTAAGTAATTACTAGGCAAATGAGGTTGCATTTTGGCATGTGGCAATGATATGGACAGGAAAAGGTGTCCAAGGAGTTTGAGGTCAATTGGGAAAATGAAAATAGCACTTGCTTCACAATGTCATTTAGGGCAGAATAGGAAATGAATTATTTGAGCATGATGGTAAACATGACAAATGAAATATTTTGCCATATTTGAGAAGGATATGACCCAAACAATTTACGCGAATTATTTGGGAATTTTAGGAGTGATGGAAATAAAGGTTGCTTCACAAACTAGGGTAATTTGAGTTATTCCTTTAATAGAAAAGGAATATTCCCAATGAAAAGAATATTGGGATTTGGGCTAGGATGAAAATGACAGGGTCTGGGAAGGATTTGGGTAAGACAAGCCACTCTGGTAACAAAGAAGAGGGCATCTTCTTCAGTTTCCAGACCACATAGCCACGGAAAAAGAAAACTCAAGCAAAAACCTCAGAAAAACAAAAGAAAAAGAAAGGGCCAAAAATCAGGCTGTCACATTCCCATGAACCGCTCGAAGGGATACATGTTGCTAGGAAACCACAATACTTTATCTCATCGACAAGGTGCACAGTGAGATGGACCATGACATCAAATAATGATGGTGGGAAAAACATTTCTAGGTTGGACAATATTCTTGCAATATCATCTTGCATATGATACAACTCTTCGGGATCTACAACTTTCTGCCATAGTTGGTTGAAGAAATCACACAGGTCAATGTGTGCGTTTCTTATATCTTTGTCCATCAGATTCCTGATGGCCACCGGGATGATTTGTGTCAACATTACGTGGCAATCATGTGACTTCATGTGTACCAACTTGATTTTACCTGAGATCACATCCACGATACTTCTGATGTTTGCGCAGTAGGAAGAGGGTGTCTTAACTGAAAACAAATAGGTGAAGAACTGTGTTGCTTCTTTTGTACTGAAATTGTAACTCTGGTGAGCTTTGATGAATTTGTCATCATCTTTTGCTTCACTATTGCGTTTTGATTGATGAGCAAGCATATCAAGCCGTGAACCGTCACCATCCTCTCTTTTACCTTTAATCTTGACGCTTTCACATACTTTCTTCTCTACGTGCATGACATCGATGCAGTGACGTACACGTAGAATCTCCCAGTAAGGTAATTTCCAGAACACCGATTTCTTCCTAAACACTTACCCTTGGGTGTTTGTTTCACCGTCAAAGGGTGGTTCTTGCCAAGCACAACATTAAGATTTTTAGCCATGTTGTGGACCACGTCCCCTTAAAAGGGTCTTGGGCTGACACCTGTCTCTACTGTACCATCAAATTCAGCTTTCATCTTTCGGTATGGGTGATCTTTCCGTAAGAACCTACGATGACGCAAATACACGGTTTTTTGTGAGTTGGGAAGTCTTTTCCTAGCTGTCCTATCCATGCGTGAGACACACCCTACATCACCCTTTGTTTTCTACCCTGATGTGTTGCCTAATGCCGGCATATCTTGAATGGTGTGCACCAGCATCGCATGTAGATCAAAAATCTCCTTTTTATAAGCATCATAACATTTTACAGCAGGCGCATCTATCCACACTGTCAGCAGTTCTTCTACCAGTAGCTAGAAGTAAATGTCGATGTCATTTCCTGGTTGCTTCAGGCCTTGGATAATCATTGACATCATAAATGTATTTTTTTCTTCATACACAACCAACGAGCTAGGTTATATATGCACAGAAGCACCGGCCATGTGCTGTGATTGGTGCTCATATCGCCAAAAGTATTCATCCCGCCAGTACACTCCCCGAGCCTTATACTTCTAGGATCCTTGGCAAAGTCTTCAAACTTGCTGTCGATTAATTCCCACTAAGCCCCATCTTTCAGGTGCCTCATAAACTTATCCGCAACTCGCTCATCATGATGGCACCGCAACCTCTTTGCCTCTCTAGGGTTTGCAAAAAATGGCTCAACCTTGGAATTAAAGGCAAGTACCAAACAACCTTGAACGTGATTCCTGTCTTGATCTCGTCGTCCAATTTGTACTTGGCCTTTGCTCTCCTGCGCTTGTATCGTGCATGCTTGCATGTGCGACATGCACGCAAATCTTTGTACTCACCACAGTACAATATACAATCATTCACACAAGTGTGAATCTTTTGTACTTCAAGTTCCAATGGGCAAACAATTTTCTTCGCTTCATTTGTGCTTCTGGGGAGCACATTATCTTCCGGAAGAATTTCTTTGAAAAGACCTAACATATCTGTGAAGCCCTTGTTTCATAGACCGTTTGCTGCTTTAAATCTGAGAAGCGCCAGGGTGGCACTCAACTTGGAATATTTCTTTTTGCAACCTGGATACAACTCTTTCTTGGAGTGCGCATCAATGGTTGGCAGATCCTTGTACCCAATCATATCCTTTTTTGGGCCCTCAAAATCTGCAATCATAGCAGGAGAATCTGGCATATCAAGATTGTCGTCATCTGCGTCGACGTCTTGGTTTTCCAGTGGGCGTTTCGGCTTTCCGGTGTTCCATTGGTAGCTTGACGCCTCTGCCCTGATGTTAGATTCAACATCCATGTGACACTAATCGGGGTTTGGCATCTCGCAACCCTAAGTATCTTCATCCATGACCTCCTCTTCACCGTGTCTAGTCCAACGTGTATATCCATCAATGAATCCCCTAGAGACTAAGTGCAACTTGACATATGCAACTTCATGTGACTCTATATTGGCACAATAAGTACATGGACACATGATGTAATTCACATCACCAATTCTCCTCTTTGTACTTTCAGCCAAATTCATGAACTCTGTCACACCACTGATAAAATCTGCGATTTTTGGATTCTTCATCCATCGAGATCGTTCCATCTGCACCACACGTATGGTAATTAAAAACAAAACAACAACATTAATACATGGATTAACTGCTGCCCAAAGATGCATGCATAAATCACAAGGTTTTATTTTCATAATTACTGAGGGCACTCCATATTGTTATCCAGACGTGCAATGACAAAAATTAATGGTCAGTCAATTTACACGCAGAGTACTAGTACAACACTACCCTTAGGAATTGAATACCTTAATTAAGCCACTCTGAAAAAGAATACCTTAATTAATTAGCCGCACGACAACCTCCACCCAGTAGACAGAGAAGCGCAATGCGGCGGCATGCCGAGACAGCAGGGTCGAGGAGCAAAGCTTAGTGCGGCTGCCGCCTGAAGTTCGAGCTCCACTATACCACCATCGACCGCGATGGATGTAACACAAACGACATGTATAAACAGTGTGCCGTATACAACATATCGTGCCATAAGTAGTTCCCAACCATTAGCTTATCCCCACAGTTTCCCCATTTCCACCAAATCCCTACATATCATCCAAACTCCCTCGCGTGGTGCTGATGGTTTTGGTGCGGCTGCTCCTGCTTGTATCACCGCCACGACGGCGGTGGCCGCCGAGCACTTGCCCAACGTCACCAGAAGGCAGGTGTACTACGGATCCGAATCATCCTGTCAGGTTCCAATCTATCCCGATCTTTTTTAGTATGTCTAAAGTATAGCTCCTTGCGGAATCCGTCCTGAATGACTCCCCCCAGGAAAGTGATCTGCCGCCGAATCCGGAGCATGACTCCAGACTCCCGTAACACGAGTTCGACTCCGAATTTTGCGCCACCGAGAAGTACCAAAAGCTGAGTTGTGTGCACGGGCACACTCCCACTCGATGTGTATGCACGGAGGGATTCGACATTGGCATGCAGTTTCTTAGTTGCCCTTAGAGGTTAGTGCTAAGTTCATCATTTTACTTCAGTTAATGCCACCGCTTATCCTGAATACTATTGAACATTGGCAGGGATATGAGGCTTGTGCCTTTGTTAACTGGCTGGATGAAGAATGGCATGGCAGGGCTCGGAGTGTTATCACCAAGTTCGCAGAAGATAACGTAAAGCTGAAGAAGAAACTAGCTGATCTAGAATGTACAATCAGTACGATGAAGCAAGAAAGAATCAATCACAGGCAACAGATAAAAGCAAGAGACAAGAAGGACCTAGCATGTGTAGTTGTGGTTGTCACATTAGCCATGTTCTATGCGCTGTTTGCAATGATGATTAGGGGTTTTGTTTGACAGTATTGCTAAAGCACATCTAGATGTGCTCTAAGTAATGCTCGTCTAGGTCCTATGCCATTGATGGTACGCGAAGATTCATGCATATATTTTCCTTTGTCTTTTTTTCTTTTCCTTTTTCATCTAATTATTACTGGCTTTATCAATAAGAAGAGCTCATTGTATTGCCTGCCAACTGTCCTACTCCTTTCGTACCGGTACTGGTGCATAATCCCAAAACTCGTTCCTTCTTTTTGTCCTGAAACAATA
The DNA here is from genome assembly GCF_018294505.1 of Triticum aestivum. Lineage (NCBI taxonomy): Eukaryota > Viridiplantae > Streptophyta > Magnoliopsida > Poales > Poaceae > Triticum > Triticum aestivum. The sequence continues at coordinate 234,508,730 of NC_057799.1, forward strand.
AACCAGCCAATAGAGTCCTGTGCAACCCCGAGAATTTGGAGCGACTGGGTACAAATAATTGCTATTGATTATATCAGCGATTAGATAATATGTCAACCCCCGCTTCAATTGGCATTTCTTCTTCTCTGCATACCCCGCTTAAGTGTCCACCATCTTCATCGTCCCCAGCAGGCCGCGCTACATACTGGCGCACACTCTGCAGCCATGTCGAGCGACAGCAAGGACGACCATTCGGCCAGCAGTCTGGCGCCCGATGGTAGGTCAACATCGGAATCATCCCGCTCGTCTTCCATGAGTCCGGCGTCAAGCCCAGACCTTGATTATATCCGGATCATGGAAGGGACGCCGCCTCCGCCGTTGTCGATGACAACCAGACGGACGAGGAACAGTCAGAGGACGGAGAAGAGGATGACGATGATGATGAGAAGGAATGGTCGAAAAAGGAGGAGGACAACGACGACAGCAACGACGATGACGACGACGACGGCGATGAAAAGCCAACCGTCAACGGCAAGAAGCGTCCTCGCCAAGACGATGTCGCGGGGCCATCCAACAACAACAACAACAAGAAGGACTAAATTAAGCAGACTGCACATATCTCTATTTCCATTCGCTAATATTAATTTGTTATCTCTGTTTATCCTGTCAATCTCATTGCAGGCGGTTAGTAATACATATTCGATAGAGATCTTCTACATTATCGCCAACAGGTTGGTTTGTTGAACTGTGTGCCCAGACGAGCACACAATTCACAAAAAAGACCGTATGGGCTGTCTATAATGATCGCACACAATTCTGATTACCGACCTGTTTGCCGGGTATCACACACATCTTGTTACGCCAAATGGTTTGTGTTCACCCCGATCATCGCAAACATTTCATTGAAGCGAACTGTATGTCGTATATCACACACACACATTGATATGGCCGCCCATTTTGGTTGTTCTGTCTAATCGCAAACAGTTCGTATGGATCAACCATATGCCTAGCATCGCACACGCAACTAAAATCTGAACCGTGTTTGATGTGCCCGCCATCGCAAATGGTTTGAACCTTTTTTGACACTTATTTTACACCACCGTTTGCGATTATTGCATCACACACAGTTTCGTTGAAAGGTCTCTGATCGTAGTGTCGCGTTAGCAGCATCCTGTAGTAGTGCATATGCATATAGATAGGATCGTATCCTGCATTCATTCTCATCTGCATGAAGCTAAAGGTTCCTGCAGTGAACTTTGCTTTGACAAGGAGTACAGAATATTGCTCGGAACTGCGATCCCCGGCAAGGTACACAGATAAGTACTACCCCTTGTCCATTTGTGTTCTGTAAGCTACAACTTGTGCATACGGAAACCTCGCCACTCTTTTGAGACTTAGGTCCTCCCATCCTTGACTCGAATGTTGCTTCGGTCAGGATGGTCGCAGTGGCCTCTGGTAAAGAGAAGTTGGCGCGGGGCTGGACCCTTTGTATTTTGCCTAGTAGACGCAGTTCTTCGGCAAGCAAAAGGGTACCGACGGGATAGCCTTCCGGGGAAAACTCATTCATTTACACTAAAGAGGCATCTCACCTCTGCATGGACATATACATGCACGGGTTCCCGGCAAGGTTCATCTTTTTCATTAATATGCTGATACGAGTACAAGCATTATAGAACACAAACATGGACTCGAGAGATTACATTATTTGAATTAAAATTTGGCAAGTGCCTACACGTTTAAGATTGAAAAAAGATAAGTGCCCCGTAATCCCCTCTTTTCGTTTTTCCTCCGTCAGGCACTACGGCGGAAGGAGGAAAATACGAGGAAAGGGCGACCAACCAGGAGCCCATCCTGGTCCCATCGCGACCCGCCCGGCACGGCCTGACAAGAGCAGGAGTGGCGAGACTGTGAAGGAGGAGCGTAGGGGCAGAGCGGCGTTCCCCTAGTCGCCACCTCCAGGGCCAGCGAGAAGCCCCGATCCACCAAAGCTCAGTCGGAAGACCGCTGGAGGGGAGGCGAAGGCACCAAGGGAACATCCCTCCCCGGCCATCACCCTAGGAGGCTGGTGATGATGGTGCCCGGGAGGGATGGGACGGACGAAAATTCGGGGCGGTAGGTCATCGGACGGAGGCGATGGCATCCACGCCATTGTACTCCAACCTGACCTCCTGCCACCCGCCTTCTCCGTCTTCCATCGTTTTCTCCTGACCACCGCTACCTCTGGGAAGTGCCAAGACTCTAGTCTGGCGCCTTCTCTAGAGATACGGCGAGTGACCAAGACGGCCAGAGGGCTCGAGGCGCACCTCTCCCCACCTTGGCAGATAGGAAGGTGCGCCTCTCGTCGACATCATCCCCAACACTCCTGGGAGGGGCAGTGCTAGGATTAACAATGATCTCCAGCCCCGCCTCCCGGACAAGCATCGAAGGGACCAAGAGATTCGCCACAGCAAGGACTAGGCTCACTCCCCGAGCGCCAGCACCAGCATTTGGCAACACTAGCCTCAACCAAGAGCCCGGGGGCTAGCCCCAGGCTCTTCTCTTCAGCATAGCCAACAAGAAGCAGAAAACGGAGGAGAGGGAGCGCGAGGATGGATGACTCCGCCCTCCTCCACCCCTCCTTTTATAGGCGGGACAGGGAGGAAAGCAGCTCCCTCAACATGTGGCCACCGCCCTCCTCCGCCAATTTGAGACGACCGGGCCCTCGCCTTGATGCTCTCCCGCGCCACGCGCCTCCGTTACATACCCCGCACAATGCATGTCGCATACGTGGCTAAGGATAAGGGCGTGGTGGGAAGAGTGAATTGGCGGTTTCTACCCCGTGCATTAAAGTCATTCATGGGCCATTACTGGAGGGACCCCACCATTATTGGCTTTACACGGCGCGTGGAGAAACGGGAAACTGGCCCAAAAACAAGGCTTATGAAGAAACATGGAAGACTCTAAGAGACCAGCCTCTTCAGCAACCCCGCCTATGCACGACCCTACCCCGACGATGCCCGGTAGCGCGTTCGGCGCAGGCCCGGGGGCTTCTGTCGGTGCAACAAACCATGGGTCTGTTGCCCAGACTATGCACAGGCACGGGACTGAGATTGAAGCACCAACCCCAGTCAGAGTACAAGGGACTAAGAGATACCAAGGACCAACATGTAGATCAAAGGGACCAAGATCAAGCCAGAGAAGCAAGATACCATCAGGAGAAGGGCCTCCCTTGCCGGGCATGCACGGCAAGGGGCGAGGCCACCCCTGGAAGAAGACATCCAAGGCATCCCGGCAGGACCTGCCGGGACACATGGTGGCAAAACCACCTCACCTGCTAATCCACCACGACCCACGTCGTCAATCAGTGCGGTGTCAAGCCGCAGAGTGACTAAGTGGCAGCCGTTCGCCATATAGCAACCTCTCTATACAAGAAATACCTACAAATGACACCCGTCCTGCGACGTGTCAAGCGAGCAGGTGTGGAGCTGGCAAGATAGCCCGGCAAGGCTTGCCCGGCGACCAACGACGTGATGTTGAGCGGTGCATTTAATGCACCCTGTCAGCCTATAGAATTAGGTATGATAGCACTGTTTGCTATCTAATCAATGGATAATGACTACTTTGCCATTGTGGTAACCCCTTGATCTATAAAAGGAGGCCCATGGCAACCATAGAAAGGGTTAGAAGGTTGCATAACTCACACCCCCATACGCGCGTAGCCACGGTCGCCCTGAGGCAACCCTTGTCGGGCATCGTGCTACGCCTCACCACCAGTTTTTCCACCATCAATCCACCAAAGCAGGAATATGATTTTACGCCTCCCGGTGGCCCGAACATGGGTAAAAATGCCTGCGTGATCTCTGCCGTGTTGCCCCATGCTCGTCTACTCTTTGTGCAACACGACGCCCCCATGCCGAACCAGTAAGGGGCCTTCTGGTCCCATAGGTGGCCATGGTTTCCCGCGACAATATTTTGTGTGGAAACGTTTGTGCAAGGTGGCCTAACGCAAACAGTTCTCAACCGGAAGGCCTGTGTGATTGTTAGTTGATCGGACATGCCTACTTTCTAGAAACCGTGTGGGTTGTTTGAGTTCATCACCCACGGTGTTGTTTGAGTAACTGTCTACAATACAAAACCCCAATAAGCAGGGTAATTAGCCTATTATTGATAATCCATGTAGTAATCAAATTGATATTTCTTATAAAATAGACCAGATATTTCATATCCGTATAACTGCAACCAAGATTTCATAACCGAATTATATCAGATAGCTTCAACACTCGGTAACGCCATTACACAACAGCACCAAGTTTCACATGCAACATCGAAAACCTTTAGAAAGTAGCATCATACACGGGAAATAGACAGATGAATCTCATCTGGGAAACTGCAGAAGCGGAAGGCAAATATTGAGCCTTCAGCGATTTCGAATGTCCTTTCAACTTTAGGCCAGTAGCTATGGATAATTGAACGCCCAACGTTCGTCCTCTTCAGGAAGACTTCAGGAACGCCCAATGAATACCTTCCTCGCCTCTTGACCATGCAGGTGGTTTGAGAGGTAATCATCGGTGAACTGCTTTGAAAAGTACTAAAAACAAAGATATGCAAAAATCGTTGTTATAAATTTGGAAATGGTGCAAGGGGTAAAAACAAGGTAAAAGAGTTAGTACCATCCTATAGTTGACTGATGTCTTCTTCATTTTCCAAACAAAGATCTTGCTGGTATTCATCGCAAGTTTCTTCATCCCAACAATATGCCTGAGTTTCTTGACTTGACTGATATTCATGGACATCTCATTTCCCCATATGCAAAATGGGTCGAACAGTGGGTCTAAGCCTCTGACAACAGGACCTACATGTGCAAGAACAACTTGTAAGAAACCTAAATATTAGAATGATTCCTGCAACTGCACAATAATGTGCTATTAGTGAAAGGACCATGCATGAGCAAACCTCGATGGTAAACCGCAGTTGCTCCCACTGTTTCCATGCATCACACATAAGGAAGATCTTGATCAGGTTAACTGAGAGTTTCCATACTATCAGTAGAATATGTATTGAGTACAGCCAAATTCGATTTATTTCTCACATGCATAACAATACAAAATTGTACCCACAACAAATGAAAATCAAATTGCAGAAATGAACCAAACAGTTAAATGGATAGCAGACCAAATGAACCAAAACAGTTAACTGAGCATGACATTGCAGAATAGAAACATGTACTAGAAGATAAGACAGTTAATAAAACAAAGAATGCCTGAGAACAGTAATACGAAATGTAGGAATTGTTGGACCAAACTGTTAACTGGACATTACATTTCAGAGACAAAACTGTTAAGTGAACATCAGATTGCATATTAACGTTACAGAGGATAAATCACTAGAAGGCACTGGTGCTGGCCTCGAGAAAATAGCACGAACAATATTTTAAAGTAGACAACCGCATGGCGGAGTCGATTGTGGCCTCGAAGACGAGGTGATCCTGCAAGATCTGGTGGTGGGCATGCATGGCAGCCATAGCTATCTCGTGCGCGCATGCGGCGGCGATTTGCTTCTCCGCTGCCAGACGCTACTGAGCTCCACATGATACTGTGTGCAAAATGACTGTGGGCGGCACTTAATTGGAGGACGAGGATAGTGATTTCGGCGGAAGGTGTCGCACCATTAGTCGGGGCATGTGGGACGGGGAAGGAGGAGGATGGTGTGGGTGGGGTGTGGATTACCTGACCATATGGATGAGGATGCGAACAAGAAGAAGGGTCGGCGGCGAGGAGGCCGCGCAGCAAGAAGAAGGGTCGCCGACGAGGAGGCGGCGCTGCGCGAAGAAGGTTAGCCGGCAATTAGGCACCGCTGCAAGAAGAAGGTTCACCGGCGGGGAGGCTGAGCTGCCATTAAGCAGTAGTGAAATTTTGAACTTGGAAAGCAAGGAGGAACAGTGGAAATGTGGCTTTTGGTGGGGGGGGGAGGGGGCGGGGATATAGATATTTCCATGGTGGCAGAAAAATTTTGCTCGGTGCTGCGAGAAACTGGCGTGCAAGTGTGGTCCAAGCGTGGGCGGTGGACTGTAGACGACGTAGCTTCCTGCGTAAGCCACACAAGACGGTGCTCCAAGATATTTTATATTGCATCCCAGATGATTCTTTCTAGTAAACTGTTTGTGTTATGCCTGATTTTTTTCATTATGTTCTGAAAGACAAAATGGTGTTATGGTGGGAAAGGATGGTGTTTGAATTGCTAGAACATTTATGTATAGTGAACATGCAACTACATGAGTGTCGTGTTTAAATTTGGAATTATTCCGGGTTCGTTTGGCATTTTTATGCATTAATTGAGTTTCTAGGCATTTAATGTGCATAATTCAAATTGGAACTACAAGCACATGCTCCAGTGCACCAAAGTTTGTTGAAAAATCACATGAGTGTCTTTCGGTAAATTTATAGGTCCCATGCAAGAAATGGGAATGAAATTCAAACATCCGGGCATTGTGGCTCGGCCGGGTACATTGCGAAACTTGGTTTTAAAATTCCTGGAAATTCAAAACTCGCCTGAAAATCATGAAACTTGGCATGGTGTCATTTCATGGCACAAACATGATGTGGTAAAAAAATTGGCCGCATTTGGACAAGTGTTGGTATAAGCTTCTTGCAAACCGGGGCGTGTCACCTTTGTGTGCGAAACGATATACGTTGCCTCCCCCCCTTGATTTTTTACAGAGGAAACATAGTACTATATGAGTGTCGTGTTAAAATTTGGAATTATTCCGGGTTCGTTTGGAGTTTTTTATACATTAATTGAATTTCTCTTCATTTAATGTGCATAATTCAAATTTGAACTACAAGCACATGCTCCAGTGCACCAAAGTTGGTTGAAAAATCAAAGGTCCTTGGGTGACTTTCTAGGTCCCATTCAAGAAATGAGAATGAAATTCAAACATCTGGGCGTCGTGGCTCGGCCGGAAAAATTGAGAAACTTGGTTTCTAAATTCCTGGAAATTCAAAACTTGCCTGAAAATAATGAATCTTGGCATGGTATCATTTCATGGCACCAACATGCTGTGGTAAAGAAATTGGCTGCATTTGGACAAGTTTTGTATAAGCTTCTTGCGGACCAGAGCTTCTCTCGAGAAGACTTGTGGTTCCCGAGGGGGGACGTGTCACCTTTGTGTGCGAGACGGTATACGCTGCCTCGCCCCCTTGATTCTGTATAGAGGCAACATAGCACTATATGAGTGACGTGTTAAATTTGGAATTATTCCGGGTTCGTTTGGATTTTTTATACATTAATTGAATTTCTGGGCATTTAAGGTGCATATTTCAAATTTGAACTACAAGCACATGCTCCAGTGCACCAAAGTTGGTTGAAAAATCACGTTTGTGTCCTTGGGTGCATTTCTAGGTCCCATGCAAGAAATGGGAATGGAATTCAAACATCTGGGCGTCGTGCCTCGGCTGGAAATATTTAGAAACTGGTTTTTTTAATTCATGTCAATCCAAAACACGCCTGAAAATCATGAAACTTGGCATGGTGTCACGACATGGCACCAACATGCTGTGGTAATTTTTTGGCCGAATTGGGACAAGCTTTTGTATAAGCTTCTTGCAAACCGGAGCTTCTCTCAAGAAGGCTCTTGGTTCCAATAGGGAACGTTTCACCTCCGCGTGTGAAATGACATACACTGCCTTCTCCCGCCTTGATTTTTTTTACACAAGCAGCTTAGGCCAAATAGAAGTTTCGTGCTAAAATTTTGAATTATTCCAGGTTTGTTTGGCCTTTTTATACATTAATTGATTTTCCAGGCATTTAATGCACATAATTCAAATTTGAAGTACAAGCGCATGCTCTAGTGCGCAAAAGATAGTTGGAAAAATCATTTATGTGTACTTGGGAAAACTTCTAGGTCGCATGGAAGAAGGGGGTATGGAATTCAAACATCTCGGCGTCTTGGCTCGGCCGGAAACATCGAGACTCTTGGTTTTAAAATTCCCGTAAATCCAAAACTCGCCTGAAAATCATGACACTTGGCATGGTGTCATGACATGGCACCAACATGCTGTGGTAAATTTCCTGCCCAATTTGCGAAGGCGCACACATTAACAATCAACAAAGTCATTTTGGAACAAGTGCTGTCACGTTACCAACCGGAAACACAAGTATTATTGAAACCGTGGGCGTTCTACTTACCAATTACGTGTCGCCACCTGTCCCCTTTTTTTATTGGCTAGGAGGTGGCGTGCGTGGTAGCTATTTGAGTTCGGGAGGCATGTGATCAGACCCCTGCATGTTCTCATCACGAGGAGAGCCCTTTGACCTCTATCTGCCGCCCACCTCCCTCTCGACGTCTCCATTAATGGCGCATGAGCCCCTATTTCACGGCGTGGCTATGTCTCACTCAACTGAGATTTATGAGAGAAAAAAGAAAATCTTAAAAGAAAGTTTTGCATGGATCTTGATGTACGATCCGACGGACCTATATAGCATAAACTGCGACGTATTACAAGACTGATGAATGTAAGGATGATGTCAGTGGATAATAATTGTCTTACATATTTAGGAAGGTAATTAAAAAGCCACATGCGGCAACACCTGAAATACATAAGGGCAAAAGAAGAAGGAAGACAACGATCTGGCTTGCTGATCTCTACTTTCTTGAGGCGTTGCTGGAGGCCACGGGAACCAGTCTCCACGCCGAGCGGCGATGAGCTCTTTCGTGTCCTCAACATGCTGCTTGAGAGCATCCACGTATTCCTTCAGCAGCCTTTTGCCCTTGATGCGGAGCATGGCATTCTCGTCCATAAGTTTCTCGACGATGATGCCAGTCCTTCCACAAGGCAGTGGTCTCCTCCTGCTGCTCTGCACTTCCGACGATCTTTGCCCTCGGCGGGTCGCACTCGGCCCGGAGCTTCGCATTGCCCTCACTTAGTTGCCGGATAACGCTGGTAGCCTATTCAAACGAGGCTTTCATGTCGTCCTACAACCTCACCCAGCCGGAGATCTGATCCATCTGGCTATGGACGATCGCATTCATGCGCCTGTAAGAGTCCTCGCCAGCCCGCGAGACATTTTCCCAGGCTGCCGTGCCGCGGTAGGACATCTCTGCTGCATTTGCGGCGCAACGGGACATCTTTGCTGCTTCCTCGGTGCGTCCGAACCAGTCTGCTACATCAACGGCGCGGTGGGACCTCCGTGCTGCTTCGGCGGTGCGGCTGGACCTCTCTGTTGCTACAGTCGTGCGCCGGGACATGTCGGCTGCTTTCGCGGCGAGGCGGGACATCTCTCGTGCTTCCGCTTCCAAGCTTGCCTCTCCCTGGTGGTAATCACTCGACCCAGAACTCACGCTTGCCATGGCAGACGCAAGGGAACGATGATGAATGCCTTGTTTGTTTTTGTGGATGAGGAGTTGAGGAGGAATGTGTAGTCATCTTGGAGTAGTAGTATTTATAACCTAGTACTAATACACTGCTAAGTGGGAAACCATTTATGTTTTGATCGGTGTAAACATGTTTGCAATTAAATGTAGCGTGGTACTGGTAATTTGGAATGTGACGGGACGCGGGCTCAAAATTTATTGACGGTTCTATAATTTCTAAGTGCGGCACTATTCTTGGACGGCGTAATGTGGGCACACTTTCTTGGCCGCGTACGTGGCGTTTGCACCATAGGGTGCACCGCAATAGGCAATGTTAGCACACGTCTTGTTCGAATAAATGTGCGCGCTCGTTATTACCATCGCACATGCTTCTTTTAATTAGAATGTGTGCCCGTCTAGCGCGCACATGTTGATCTGTTTAACTGTTTCTATTTGTTGTGGCTAATCGCAAACAGTTGATCCTTGTGAAGTGTATGCCGTCAATCGCATACACTTTGATATGGTTGACTGTTTTCGTTCTGTTGCCTAATTGCAAATAGTTAATCCTTCTGAAGCGTACGCCCTCAATCGCACACACCTTTATTTAGCTGCCTATTTTTGTTGTTCTGCCTCATCACAAACAGTTAATCCGACTGAATTGTATGTCGTATATGGCACACGCCTTCCTCTGGCTGCCCGTTTTCTGTTCTTCTTGCTCATCGCAAACAGTTAATTGAACTGAACCGTATGCCCTGCATCGCACATGCAACTAAAATAGGAACCCTGTTTGATGGATCCGCCATCGCAAACGTTTTGCATCTTATTTAATGGTTTTTTACATCACCATTTGTGATTAATGCATCGCACAAAATTTCGTCAAAGGGTCTCTGATCATAGTGTCACGTTAGCAGCATCCTCCAGTATTGTTGGTCACCTCCTCCGAGGGAAAATGCATCTAGACAACGTACTTCAGGTGCTCTCTAGTGGGAGCAACAAGAAGCACGCTAGCCCCCGCACCTTGTAGGGAGAAGGCACCATCGAAATACATGATCCATTCTTGGGATGCTTCCTTGCCGGGAATAACTATCTCCAGTACCTCTTCATCAGGGGTTAGCGTCCATTCTACTGTAATCTTTGCCAATGCCCGCTCTGAATTGTTGATGTGCTTTCAAACTTCAGGCCAAAGATGGATAACTCCAATGCCCACTCCACTATTCTGCCGGTAGCCTGAGGGTTTCGAAGTATCCTTTGCAAAGGGAAGTGGGTGACAACTGTGATCTCGTGGGATTGGAAGTAGTGGAGCAGTTTCCTTGAGGCCATGACAAGGCCAAAAATCAAGTTTTGCACACCAGAGTACCTGGACCTAGCCCCCCTGCAATAGGGAGCTAACGAAGTACACTTGGCGCTGCACCACTTTATTCCTTGCCTCATCCTTGGGGTTGCCTCCGCTGTCATGCTCTTCTTTGTCTTTATCCATATCTGGCCTTGCGGGGCTGTGCTCACTCTCTTCCCCGGAAGGGACACTGGCTGAGGCTGTTGCCTCTTCCACTTCCTGCTATGCCACTAGTGCTACACTAACCACTTGATTAGTTGCCGCCAGGTATAGCAGCAACGGCTCTTGTGGTTTGGGAGCAACCAAAGTTGGCACAGAAGACAAGTAGGTCTTCAAATCTTGCAGTGTTGCGTCTACTTCTGGAGTCCACTTCATGGGTCCTGCCTTCTTCAAAATTTTGAAGAACGGTAAGGCACGCCCCGCAGACTTGGAGATGAACCTGCTAAGCGCGACAACACATCCTGTCAAACTCCTCACATCCTTAACTGTCTTGGGTGCCTAAATCTGCTCGATAGCCTTGATCTTATCGGGGTTGGCCTCTATCCCATGATGGGACACCAAGAAACCATGTAGCTTGCTGGAGGGAACGCCAAACACACGCTTCTCCGGGTTCATCTTCAAGTTGATCTTGCGCAGATTAGCAAACATTTCGTCTATGTCCTGGATGAGGGTTGATCTGTCCTTGGTCTTGACCACAATATCATCCATGTAAGCTTCAATGTTCCTGTGCAACTGTGATTCAAAACCAATCTGGGCTGCTCTCGCAAAAGTGGATCCGACACTCTTCAATCCGAAAGGCATTTGCACGAAGCAGTATGTGCCACATGGGGTGGTGAATGAGGTCTTCTCTTCGTGTTCCTTGGACATAAAGATTTGATGATATCCAGAGTATGCATCTAGAAAGGAAAGCAAATCACATCCGGAAGTGGAATCCACAATCTCATCAATGCGCGACAAGGGAAATGGGTCATGCGGGCATGCCTTGTTTAGATCCAGAAATCTATGAAAAGCCTCCATTTCCCATTAGCTTTGCACACGGCCACTTGGTTTGCTAACCACGTTGGATGTAGTGCTCCTCTAACCAAACCAACTGCCTCAAGTTTCTTGATTTCCTCGGTAATGAACTACTGCCGCTACAAGGCTTGCTTTTGGACCTTCTGCTTGACGGGTCGGGCATGTGGGCAGACAGCAAGGTGGTGCTCGATTACCTCCCTGTGAACACCAGGGATATCTCATGGTTTCCAAGAAAACAAATATATTCGCCTACAGGAATGCAACGAGTGCGCTTCCTATTGTCATCAAGGGTGGCACTGATAGTGAAACTACCATCAGTGCCAGCTAGCCCTGCCGGGACCTTTTTCACATGGGTGCAGCAGCCTTGTATCTCTTGCTATTGGAACTCTCCGGCAAGTCACCAACAGGTGCAACATACTCCAAAGAGATACACTTCCCGTATTCCTTGCTGCCGTCCCTGCTAGCCTTCTTCTTTCCTTTGCTTTCCTTGGCGGGAGCTATGGCTTCAGGGGCCTCTACCGCAACTGTGTCCCGGTATATCTTATCCACACAAATAATTGCGTCCTTCTCGTCTGACGGAATGGAAATGATGCCCGTCGGCCCTGGTATCTTCAAGGTGTTGTACGCATAGTGGGATGCCGCCATGAATTTTAACAGAGGTGGGGGTCCAAGGATTCCGTTGTACGGTAGGGGGAGGTCGACCACATCAAACATAACCTTCTCACTCTGGTAATTCAACTCTCCCTCAGACGTCACTAGCTACGTGATCTTTGGGACGACTCCTGCCGGGGTTGATTCCTTGAAACGTGCCCGTGACCTTGAGCTCTTCCTCTGCTATCTGAAGTTTGCTGATGACCTTTGGGAAATCAGATTCAACCCGGCCCCGTCGTCATTGGTGAGACCAACAACGGCAAGCACTACAAAAAAAGACACATCCGTGACATTTTGGGCCGAACGAAATTTTTTTCTGTCATACATATGACACTTCTATGATGATAATTGTGACAAAACCCGGTATCATCATAGATGTGGTGGGCTCCTACTTCTATGACAAAATATCATGACAGAAAATGGGCTTTTCCTCCTGGGCGGGCCGGAGACGCAGCTGCATGACATTCTTTGGGCCGTCCATGACGGAAAAAACCATGGTAGAAGCGAGGGCGAGGAAAATTTCGGGGAGTTCCCGGTTACGGTGGGAGGTCGGGGGCCGAGCGATGCACGTTTCTTTCATACACGTACGCGCGTGTGTGCAAGGCATTGGCTCTAACTGAACCCGAGCGAGGCGTTGGGCTCTCACTGAACCAGAGCGATTGCACTGCAGGCTACGCGTTACTGAACCCGAGCGATCGATCGATGGGTGTTAACTGAACCCGATCGAGCGATTCCTTCGCTACTGCTGCTAACTGAAGCCGTTCGATGCTGCCTCTGGGATGAACAGTGAGCGTTGCGGCGGGGGGGGGGGGGTTTGGATGAACAGTGAGCGGTGGCGTTGCCTCTGGATGAACAGGACCCCGTGGTGTGGTGGAGGGCTGGATGAACAGTAGACGGTGGAGGGGTGCCCGTGGAGGGGTGGTTGAACAGGACCCCGTGGTGTGGAGGGCTGGATGAACAGTAGACGGTGGAGGGGTGCCTGTGGAGGGTTGGTTCAACAGTAGCCGGTGGAGTAGCGCGCGGTGGAGGCTGGATGAACAGGAGTCCGTGGAGGTTGGAGGAGGTCGACGGTAGCCCGTGGAGGCTGGAGGAGGTCGACGGTGGAGATGAACAGTATCCCGTGGAGTCCCGTTTTGCGGTACGCCACACCCCTCCTGATGAACAGGACCCCCGTTTCGACCGTAGGAGGTCCGTTTTGTCCTTTTTGCGGTACGCCACACCCCTCCCGATGAACAGGACCCCCGTTTCGACCGTAGGAGGTCCGTTTCGTCCGTTTTGCGGTACGCCACACCCCTCCCGATCAACAGGACCCCCGTTTCGACTGTAGGAGGTCCGTTTCCTCCGTTTTGCTGTACGCCACACCCCTCCCGATCAACAGGACCCCGTTCCGAACGTACGAGGTCTGTTTCCTCCGTTGTGCGGTACGCCAGGCCTCCTTTCCATCGCCTGTTCCGTCCAAGCCCTCCTGATGAACACGACCACGCATTCCGTTCCGACCCAAACGGTTGGCTCCCACACGTTCTGTTGCCTCCCGATGAACACGAGGCATTCCGTTGCCTCCCCATGAACACAACGCATTCCGTTGCCTCCCCATGAACACGACGACGACGCTGTTTCTCCGTTCCGACCCAGCCATGTCAACGAGCCCTCGCCATACGTATGCGCGAGTAGGCATTCGAGACCTCGCCCGTATGTACACATACGTGGCCGTATTTTCTTTCTTGCACCCTGGCCGATTTACGTACGTGTACATGCTACGTGTGCGCGTCTACATCCACCAGTATATATGTATGTACACGTTCGCGACCAGAATGAAAATGCTACGTACGCTTCGACCAGGTTGGTCCCGACTGTCAGACACTTCCTTGCATGCGAAGATGTAGCTGGTGGGTCCCAGCAGTCAGGGGGGCGAATCGTTTTGTTTTTTTTGCCCGGAAGCACTTCCATGCGTGCGAAGGTGTAGCTGGTGGGTCCCAGCAGTCAGGGGGGAAACGTTTTTTTCACGAAATACGGTGGCCCGTCCGGTGGGTCCTCGCTGTCAGGTGGAGGAATAATTATTTTGCGCGTAATAAGGAGGCACTTCCTTGCTGCGGCCGTGGACCAGCTGTCAGCGTCTCCACACACAGTACTCTTTCGATGGAAGTCAGTCGTTGACCACATTGACCACGCCGCGCCGAAAGCACCACGGCGGTGGACGACGGCGAGGCCTAGGAAGGGGACGACACGGAGGCAGGGAAGACTCGGCAGTTGTTTCCCACGCGGAGGGGAGTACGACTGTACGAGGGTTTACTGGTTCGTCTGCCGTTGCCGGAGAATAACAGCAGGTGTGGGTGAGTAGAGGGATGGCTAGGCCAGCGATGGGAGTACGGTGGGGCGGTGAGGCCTGCGCGGCAGCATAGCCGGCCGCGGGGAGGAGGGAGCAGCCAGTCCCGCCGGTGCTTGTTTGAGCGGCTGGAGCAGGAAGAGCAGAGATTGAAAAGGACGACGGTCGTTGGATGGACATCCAACAGTCAGTGCTTGTACGTCAACCTTTTTTTAAGGAAAGTCTCAAATCTGTGGAAAACAGCATACAACCCATCTGCCATTATTTCTAATAATTTACAGCCCATTTGCTAATTCTTAAGGTTTTTTTTGAAGCCCATATTCTTTTTGTTAGCATTACAGCCCATATTGTGGCCATGGTTAAAAAATTATACGAAATTTTGCATATTTCGGTGCGGTGCGAATTGTTTTTAATCCTGAAATTTTGACTCACATTCAAACTGATTTTAAAAATAAATGTATATCAATATAAAATCCAACAAATTCTCCACGCATAAAAATTAATGTAATTTAAAATCTTGAAATGAAAAAAATTATTTGAAACTAATTGCCGGTTTGATGTGTTTTAAAAATGTACAACCCATTTCTCATTACTGATGGGCCGTTTTCTCGGCCAGCCGAATGAAAGCTCTCCTCGTCTTGAAAGATTTGCAGCCCAATAGGCCTGACAAAGTGACTTACTTGGCAAATCACAAAAAACTGGGTTGTGGCCGTGGACCCAGCTGTTAGCCTCTCCACGTACAGTACTCTTCCGATGGAAGTCATTTCTTGACCACGTTGACCACGCCGCGCGGAGAGCACCAGGGCGGTGGACGACGGCGAGGCCTAGGAAGGGGACGACGCGGAGCCGGGGAAGACACAGTAGTGGAAGCCCGTGCGGAGAGGAGTACGAGGGTTCAGTGGTTCGGCTGGGGTGTGAGGCTGCCGTCACCACAGAATAACAGGGGGTGTGGGTGAGTGGAGGGATGGCCTGGCCAGCGGTGGGAGTAGTATGGGGGCGGTGAGGCCTCCGCGGCAGCACAGCCGGCCATGGGAGGTAGGAGCAGGCGGCACGACCGGCGCTGCTTTGGGCGGCTGGACCAAGAAGACCAGAGGTTGAAGAAGCACTACCGCCGTTGGATGGACATCGTACGGTCACTGAAGCTAGAATCGTTTATATTGACTAAGTTGACAAAGCCCTTGGTACGCTCCAACTTAGTAGGCCCACAGGCTAGCCTCCGAAAAGGTGCGCCCCAGATGTCAGTGGGAGGAATCATTTTTGGGCGGCCGAAGCTAAGAATATCCGAGATTGAAGAAGAAGCACGACATCCGTTGGATAGACATCCAACGGCCACTGCTGCTAGAACCGTGTGTTGACTATAATAAGTTGACAAAGCCTTGCATACGCGTCAACTTATTTTTTTAGGGGACACGTCACTTAGTAGGCCCACAAGTGTGTGGCAGAGAACTTATAGCCCATTTGCGTTTTGTAAGAATGTACAACCCATTTTTGAATTCTAATGGAATTTACAACCACCCATTTACAGTTTGTTAAAAGTACAGCCCATTTTGTAGGTAGGACAACGATTAATAATTTCAACCAACCGTTGAAGACAGAATTCAATAAAATTTCCCACATTTTCAAGGGATCCGAAATATTTTTATCCAGAAATTTCTAGTCAGATTAAATATAAATTTGTATTACGTAAAAATCCAACGACACATTGCACGCGCAACAATGAAAATTTAAGATTTTCAAAATCCATAAATAATATTTTATAAACTAATTTCGTGTTTGGTGCATTTTTTTACAGTTACTGCCCAGTTTTTATAATTACATCCCATTTATTATTTTTTAAAGCCCATTTTCCTGTTAGGCCTAATGCATCCCTCCTAGGAAAGATTTGCAGCCCAGCGGGGCGGAGAATAACAAGTTGACCTTGCCTGGGTATTCCTCAAAAAGACGTATAGCTGGGCTAGCCATTTTCATCTTGAAAAAATTAGTATCTGGGCTGGATATCTGGCCTGGGCTAGACGGGCCACAGCCCGCCCAGTTAATACCATGCTCTCCTCTGAACAACAACGAAATCATCGCCAAGAAAAACACTGCAGTGCTCACGCCTCAATAACACAAATATTGCTCGAGCTGCTTGGTCCCAGCTGTCGGCCACACCTTGTGCAATTCTCTCATTTATATTGACTACATAGGTTGACAATGGTGTGTGATAGAGGCAAAGGTGTCCCGTCTTTCGATGAGATGATGGATATCGCTTTGGTGAAAGTCGACTTTGACGATCCGACTACGAACGTGCGATGACGTCGCGCCTTAGCAATCGCTAAATCAACTCCGAGAGGTTATTGACCACGCCGGAGCATGATCAACCTGACCACGAGGGTCTGTTTCCTGCGAGCAAACGAAGAACAAGCAAGAAACTGAGATTGCAATCTGGATATTGCGAATATAAGATGAAGGCTTTATTGATCATGGTGGGGTTCTGTGACGCCTTTGTCTGGTCGTTGAACACAAACGAAGTACGCGAAGTTGCAGCTATGGCGAGCTTTTAATCTAAACAAAACCCAAAGTCTAAACGACGCCCTAAGGGCTGTATATATGGAGGAAGAGGGGGGATTTCGTGGTCCTTGGGGAAGGGGTCCGAAACCAACCCTATCTCTTGTTTCCCCACACATACGGACTCTAAAAATAGCCTATACTCAAGTATGTCGAAATTACATGGGCCTGACCCAATATATAAGGTGACGCAGCACCTAGAATAGCCTCTGCATGAAAGTTATGAAGTAGCATCTTGTATATTTCGTCCAAGGCTTCATGCACGCATTATGGTGGCTTCAATGTCCTGAAATCATCACTTGTAACTCCGTTCTTGTCCCCCATGTGCATGCCATCATCTCCATACTTGTTCTTGCTCCAATGTTCATCCTTCTCAAAGCTAGGCCCTTCATTTGTAAGCAAAACAAATGTATCCAATTTAGGCAGCATCATATTCTCATGAACATTAGAATCATTACCAAGAAACGAAAGTACCTGGTAATTTAATTGGCGTGCGCGAGCTCTAGTAATTGGTCCAGTATGTATAGCAGCAGGGGCTGTGGGTGTAACAATGGTATTGATGTCCTCATCATCCTCCCCTTCTTGAAATGAAGTCGTCCTCGACGGAAGCTCTCTCCCTCGCCCAAATAAGGCTTCAAATCTACAATGTTAAAAGTGGGACTAACCCCAAAATCTGCAGGCAGCTCAAGTTTATATGCATTATCATTTATTTTCTCTAACACCTTAAAAGGACCATCAGCACGTGGCATTAGCTTTGATTTGCGCAAATCAGGAAATCTATCCTTACGCAAATGTAACCAAACAAGATCTCCAGGTGCAAACACAACATGTTTTCTACCCTTATCTCCAGCAAGTTTATATTTAGCATTCATACGCTCAATGTTTTCCTTAGTTAACTCATGCATTTTTAAGATCAATTCAGCACGTTGTTTAGCATCAAAATTAACCTGCTCCAAAGATGGAAGAGGCAACAAATCAATAGGTGCACGAGGTAGGAAACCATACACAATTTCAAAAGGGCACATCTTAGTAGTAGAATGCAATGAACGATTATAAGGAAACTCAATATGAGGCAAGCATTCTTCCCACATTTTCTTATTATTCTTCAAAACAGCCCTAAGCATAGTAGACAATGTTCTATTGACTACTTCAGTTTGTCCAACAGTTTGGGGGTGACAAGTAGTACTAAAAAGCAGTTTCGTCCCCAACTTAGCCCATAAACATCTCCAAAAGTGGCTAAGAAATTTAGTATCACGATCTGAAACAATAGTATTTGGCACACCATGCAAACGAATAATTTCACGGAAGAACAAATCAGTAACATTAACAGCATCATCGCTTTTATGACATGGTATAAAGTGTGCCATTTTTTAGAATCTATCCACGACAACAAATATGCTATTCCTCCCCTTCTTTGTTCGAGGTAAACCTAAAACAAAGTCCATAGATATATCCTCCCAAGGAACACTAGGTACAGGCAAAGGCATATATAAACCATGAGGATTGAGTCGTGACTTGGCTTTTTGACATGTACTGCAACGAACAACAAAACGCTCAACATCCCATCTCATCTTTGGCCAAAAGAAATGTGTAGCAAGTACGTCCTCCGTCTTCTTCACGCCAAAGTGTCCCATTAATCCTCCTCCATGCGCCTCCTGCAACAACAAAAGACAAAGAGAGCTAGCTGGAAGGCATAGCTTGTTAGCACGGAACACAAATCCATCATTAACGACAAACTTGTTCCAGGTTCTTCCTTCTTTACAATTCTGCAAAACATCTTTAAAATCAGCATCATGCACATATTGATCTTTGATGGTCTCCAAACCAAATATTTTGAAGTCAAGTTGTGAAAGCATAGTATAGCGACGAGACAATGCATCAGCAATAACATTTTCTTTACCCTTCTTGTGGTTAATGACATAAGGGAAAGTTTCAATGAATTCAACCCATTTAGCATGTCTATGATTCAGTTTAGCTTGACTTTTAATATGTTTCAAAGATTCATGATCAGAATGTATAACAAATTCTTTGGACCATAAATAATGTTGCCATGTTTCTAAAGTCAGAACAAGAGCATATAGTTCTTTATCATAAGTAGAATAATTCAGACTAGGCCCACTCAATTTTTCAGAAAAGTATGCAACAGGTTTACCATCTTCTAATAACACACCTCCTAATCCAATTCCACTAGAATCACATTCAAGCTCAAAAGTCTTATTAAAGTCAGGAAGTTGGAGTAAAGGAGCATGTGTCAACTTATCTTTCAATACCGTGAAGGCTTCTTCCTGTGCGGTACCCCAAACAAAAGGCACATCCTTCTTTGTAAGCTCGTTGAGAGGTGCAGCAATGGTGCTAAAATCTCTCACAAAACGCCTATAGAAACCAGCGAGTCCAAGAAAACTCCGCACTTGTGTGACCGTTTTGGGCTGCGGCCAACTCTCAATAGCTTCAATCTTGGCTTTATCAACTTCAATTCCCTGTGGAGTAACAACATAGCCAAGAAAAGATACCGGTGCAAAAGGTGCACTTCCCAAGGTTACCAAACAAACGTGCATCACGTAGAGCAATAAAAACAGCACGTAAATATTCCAAATGTTCTTCCAAAGATTTGCTATAAATCAGTATATCCTCAAAATAGACTACCACAAATCGTCCAATGAAAGCACGTAAAACTTCGTTCATTAGTCTCATGAAAGTACTAGGTGCATTAGTTAACCCAAAAGGCATGACTAACCACTCATATAAACCAAACTTAGTTTTAAATGCAGTTTTCCATTCATCTCCCAATTTCATACGAATTTGATGGTATCCACTATGCAAATCAACTTTGGAGAATATTGTAGAGGCACTCAATTCATCAAGCATATCATCTAGCCTAGGAATAGGATGACGATAACGAATAGTAATATTATTAATGCCTCTACAATCAACACACATACGCGACGTACCATCCTTTTTAGGCACTAGTATAATAGGAACAGCACAAGGACTAAGAGATTCGCGTATATAACCTTTGTCGAGCAGCTCCTGTACTTGACGCATAATCTCCTTCATCTCCTCTGGATTGGTACGGTATGGTGCACGGTTGGGTAGCGATGCATCGGGAATTAAATCAATTTGATGCTCAATCCCTCGAATAGGTGGTAATCCCGGTGGCACGTCTTGTGGGAAGACGTCAGCGAACTCCTGCAAAATGTTAGTGGCAGCAGGGGGCAAAGAGGAAGGCACGTCCTCGAATGAAAATAATGCCTCTTTGCACACAAAAGCATAGCAAACAGATTTGTTGAAATCTAGCTCATCAATATCAGATTTTGTGGCAAGTAAACATGCACTTTTCAATTTAATTTCAGAAACAACACTAGATGGTTTATTATTAGGTTTCATTTGTTGCTCAAATTCTTTTGCCACAATCTGATTTTCACTCTTATTTTTCTCCTGTTTTGCTTTATTAGCTCTATTAATGTCATCTTTCAAAATGGATTCAGGAGTCATAGGAAGCAAAGTAATATTTTTATCCTTATGAACAAGAGTATACTGATTGTTTCTACCATGGTGTACAGAATTTTTATCAAATTGTCATGGTCTACCAAGTAATAAGGAACATGCTTGCATGGGTACCACATCACAATCAACATAATCAGCATATGTAGAGATACTAAAATGCACACGAACAGTACGTGTTACCTTAACCTTGCCGCTGTTGTTGAACCATTGGATGTAGTAAGGATGTGGATGTGGTCTTGTGGTGAGAGATAGTTTCTCCACCATCTCCATGCTAGCCAAGTTGTTACAGCTCCCTCCATCTATGATGACGCGAACAGAACGTTCCTTCACAACTCCCTTTGTATGGAACAAATTATGCCTCTGATTTTCCTCTGCTTGTGTGACCTGCACACTCAAAACACGTTGAGCAACTAAACATTCATACCTGTCAGCGTCTTCAGGAGCCATGTATTGCGTCTCATTTTCAGAATCATCTCCACCATGTTCTTCACGCGTAATAAGAGCCAAAGTCTCCTCATCATAGTCACTAGCGGACTCATACCCACCATCCTCAGTAGCAATCATCACACGCTGAGATTTGGATTCTCTCGCATAATGTCCTCTTCCCTTACAACGACGACAAATAATATCACTTGTGTGCCCTGTTGACGCCATGGAAGAAGAAGAGCTCTGCGCAGGCCCGACAGGTGTGCTCTTGGCAGAGAGTGGTGGTTGTGCCTGCTATCTTGTATCACGGCTGGAGGTGGCACCTGATGGAGGTGATGGTGAAGTGGAAGTAGAGGATGCACGTGGTCTCCATGATGAAGGTCGACCTGCAGAAAAGTTAGTTCGCGCCAATGCCTGTCGATCCTGCACTTCACGTTCAGCTTTACAAGCAAGATGGAATAAACGAGTGATATTATTATAATCCTTATACTCTAGAATGGTCTGAATCTCTTTATTTAATCCACCCATAAAACGTGCAAGCATAGCTTCATTCTCCTCAACAATACCACATCTAATCATGCCAGTTTGTAATTCCTGGTAATATTCTTCTACATAATTTTTCCCTTGTCTTAAGCGCTGCAATTTTTGAAGTAATTCACGTTGATAATATGGTGGAACCCAACGAGTACGCATAGCAGTTTTCAAAGCATCCCAAGTAGCTGGAACCGGATATAATCTACAATGTTCAGACCACCAAACACATGCAAAGCTAGTGAAAGCACAAACAGCAGCAGGAACACGTCTCTCCTCAGGATATTGTAAACATGTAAATCGTCGTTCAGTTTCTAACTCCCAAGTAAGATATATATCAGGAACATATCTACCCTCAAATGGTGGAATATTCAATTTCAGTTTAGGGAGATGGTCATGATCTCGTACTTGAGGTGGTGGTGCCGGCCAACCGTTGCGAATATATACCTGAGTTCGACCTGCTGGTGGTGGTGCTGGTGGCTGCACGTAGTTCTGATTTTGATCAACCTCATCCTCATAATCGCCCGCATAATCGTCATCCTCCTCAGCCGCCGCAGTAGCAGCAGCCAAAGAAGCATCAACAGTAGGTGCAGCGGCACCCGAATTTTGACCAGTCTCAATTGGAACGCGCTGTGCTCGTCCCACTTGATTTGGAAGGCGGCGTTGGAGATGTGGTTGTTGTTGTTGTAGAGGTGCGACATATGCAGCCAGTGTTGGTTGGGGAAGACGCTTGAGTAATTCAGTAAACTTGTTATCCAGCTTTGTCTCGAACGACTTCTCCACGGCATCTATCTTCTCCATAGCCTCTTCAAATCTGTTTAGCACATCTCCCACCTGGCCACTCATCATTTGCTGAAATTTATCATGCAACTCCTTGTTCGTCATGTTCTCCCAATCCGTCTCATCGGCTTGTGATCCTGCCATGGTTAGCAGCAATAGAAACACAAAAGAATATGATCCTACAGACTACTAGGAAGTGGTGGTGATGGTGGTGTGTCACAAATCCTTCAAGCGAATCTCGAATTCTTACCAGTTCTTACCCAGCAGCAGGTGGTGATCGGCAACCGTTGTAGTCAAAACTCTCAAAGCTTGGATAGAGCGATTACCAGGGAGAGTCAAACGCACGATGTAGACGTATGTGGAGCTGGGAAGGCTTATAATATGGTAGCAAAAATGGTCAGCAATAATCAATTCAGAGATGCAAAGTTGAATAAACGCTCAACGACGGTACTGTGCTGGTCCTAGGCTAGACCGTGCTAGAGACGCGAGCCTAGAACACTAACAAAATCACGGCGCTGCACGTAAACAAGGAAAAAGCACACTCTGGAATTTTTTTTGCTCTTTTTTTTCGCGCTCTATTTTTTTTTTGCGCTCCTCTTTTTTTTTTTTGTGAAAAATCACTATAATCGCGAGTGTCTCAAAACTCTTCCCAGGTCAAACTGACAGGATAGGCACAAATTTTTTTGACTATTGTTTTTCGGAAATCAGCGCAGCGAGGACGAAAAAGTGCGACAAAAAATCACTATGATGGCGAGTGTCTCAAAACACTCCCCGGGACCTAAAAATAGGATAGGGAAAAAATATTTTTGGTCGCCGAAATTTTGGCCTAAAAACTGCCCGGGGGCCTGAATTTTTTTTTTCCCGAGACCTACTCAGGCAAGGAAACACGAAACAGAAAATAGATGGATCTCTAAAACAAACCGAATATGAAAAGAACTCGGATTGGTTGTGGATATATGGTGGTAGGATATGGCAGCGGTGGTGGTATATGGTAGCGGTGGTGGTATATGGATACGGATCAGTGGTGGTATATGGATACGGATTGGTGGTGGTATATGGATACGGATTCAAAGCGGTGGCGGATAAGCAATGGTGGTAGATGGCAAGGCGATGATGATGGTGCGGCGGCGGCGTGACAACTTATGACCAGAACTCGAAACTCTAAAAGACTAGACTCTAAGAACAGCAACTTGACACGACGATGCAACCGCAAATTCAACAAAGCAAAAACCCTAAAAAGATTATGCAAAGGCTCAGATTGGTTCGGATATGATGAACTAACCCTAATTTTTTTGTGGCTTTTTCGTGGACTTTAGGTATGAAGAACAGATTCGATCTAAACTACGAAAAACTATAAAATCTCACCGAGCAACCTGGAAATCTGATACCACTTGATAGAGGCCAAGGTGTCCCGTCTTTCGATGAGATTGTTGGAGAACGTAGTAATTTCAAAAATTTCCTACGCACACGCAAGATCATGGTGATGCATAGCAACGAGAGGGGAGAGTGTTGTCCACGTACCCTCGTAGACTGACAGCGGAAGCGTTATCACAACGCGGTTGATGTAGTCGTACGTCTTCACGATCCGACCGATCAAGTACCGAACGTACGGCACCTCCGAGTTCTACACACATTCAGCTCGATGACGTCCCTCGATCTCCGATCCAGCCGAGTGTTGAGGGAGAGTTTCGTCAGCACGACGGCATGGTGACGATGATGATGTTCCACCGACGCAGGGCTTCGCCTAAGCTCCGCAACGGTATTATCAAGGTGTAATTTGGTGGAGGGGGGCACCGCACACGGCTAAGAGATCTCAAGGATCAATTGTTGTGTCTATTGGGTGCCCCCCTGCCCCCGTATATAAACGAGCAAGGAGGAGGCAGCCGGCCAAGGGAGAGGCGCGCCAAAGGGGGAGTCCTACTCCCACCGGGAGTAGGACTCCTCCTTTCCTTGTGGGAGTAGGAGAAGGGAAGGGGGAAGGAGAAAGAAGGAAGGGGGCGCCCCCCCTCCCTAGTCCAATTCGGACTAGCCCATGGGGAGGGGTGCGGCCACCCTTTGGGGTCTTTCTCTCCTTTCCCGTATGGCCCATTAAGGCCCAATACGAATTCCCGTAACTCTCCGGTACTCCGAAAAATACCCGAATCACTCGGAACCTTTCCGAAGTCCGAATATAGTCGTCCAACATATCGATCTTTACGTCTCGGACATTTCGAGACTCCTCGTCATGTCCCCGATCTCATCCGGGTAACCGAACTCCTTCGGTACATCAAAACTCAATAAAACTGTCATCGTAACGTTAAGCGTGCGGACCCTTCGGGTTCGAGAACTATGTAGACATGACCGAGACACCTCTCCGGTCAATAACCAATAGCGGGACCTGGATGCCCATATTGGCTCCCACATATTTTACGAAGATCTTTATCGGTCAGACCGCATAACAACATACGTTGTTCCCTTTGTCATCGGTATGTTACTTGCCCGAGATTTGATCGTCGGTATCTCGATACCTAGTTCAATCTCGTTACCGGCAAGTCTCTTTACTCGTTCCGTAATACATCATCCCGTAACTAACTCATTAGTCACAATGCTTGCAAGGCTTATAGTGATGTGCATTACCGAGTGGGCCCAGAGATACCTCTCCGACAATTGGAGTGACAAATCCTAATCTCGAAATACGCCAACCCAACAAGTACCTTTGGAGACACCTGTAGAGCACCTTTATAATCACCCAGTTACGTTGTGACGTTTGGTAGCACACAAAGTGTTCCTCCGGTAAACGGGAGTTGCATAATCTCATAGTCATAGGAACATGTATAAGTCATGAAGAAAGCAATAGCAACATACTAAACGATCGGGTGCTAAGCTAACGTAATGGGTCATGTCAATCACATCATTCTCCTAATGAGGTGATCCCGTTAATCAAATGACAACTCATGTCTATGGCTAGGAAACATAACCATCTTTGATTAACGAGCTAGTCAAGTAGAGGCATACTAGTGACACTCTGTTTGTCTATGTATTCACACATGTATTATTTTTCCGGTTAATACAATTCTTGCATGAATAATAAACATTTATCATGATATAAGGAAATATATAATACTTTATTATTGCCTCTAGGGCATATTTCCTTCAGTCTCCCACTTGCACTAGAGTCAATAATCTAGTTCACATCGCCATGTGATTTAACATCAATAATTCACATCACCATGTGATTAACACCCATAGTTCACATCTCTATGTGACCAACACTCAAAGGGTTTACTAGAGTCAATAATCTAGTTCACATCGCTATGTGATTAACACCCAAAGAGTACTAAGGTGTGATCATGTTTTGATTGTGAGATAATTTTAGTCAACGGGTCTGTCACATCCAGATCCGTAAGTATTTTGCAAATTTCTATGTCTACAATGCTCTGCATGGAGCTACTCTAGCTAATTGCTCCCACTTTCAATATGTATCTAGACCGAGACTTAGAGTCATCTAGATTTAGTGTCAAAACTTGCATCAACGTAACCCTTCCACTAAGGATAATTTTGACCGCTGTCCAGTGATCTACTCCTAGATCACTATTGTACTCCCTTGCCAAAATCAGTGTAGGGTATACAATAGATCTGGTACACAGCATGGCATACTTTATAGAACCTATGGCCAAGGCATAGGGAATGACTTTCATTCTCTTTCTATCTTCTGCCGTGGTCGGGCTTTGAGTCTTACTCAATTTCACACCTTGTAACACAGGCAAGAACTCTTTCTTTGACTGTTCTATTTTGAACTACTTCAAAATCTTGTTAAGGTATGTACTCATTGAAAAAACTTATCAAGCGTTTTGATCTATCTCTATAGATCTTGATGCTCAATATGTAAGCAGCTTCACCGAGGTCTATCTTTGAAAAACTTCTTTCAAACACTCCTTTATGCTTTGCAGAATAATTCTACATTATTTCCGATCAACAATATGTCATTCACATATACTTATCAGAAATGTTGTAGTGCTCCCACTCACTTTGTTGTAAATACAGGCTTCACCGCAAGTCTGTATAACACTATATTCTTTGATAAACTTATCAAAGTATATATTCCAACTCCGAGATGCTTGCACCAGTCCATAGATGGATCGGTGGAGCTTGCATATTTTGTTAGCACCTTTAGGATTGACAAAACCTCCTGGTTGCATCATATACAACTCTTCTTTAATAAATCCATTAAGGAATGCAGTTTTGTTTATCCCTTTGCCATATTTCATAAAATGCGGCAATTGCTAACATGATTCGGACAGACTTAAGCATAGATACGAGTTAGAAACTCTCATCGTAGTCAACATCTTGAACTTGTCGAAAACCTTTTGCGACAATTCTAGCTTTGTAGATAGTTACACTACTATCAGCGTCCGTCTTCCTCTTGAAGATCCATTTAATCTCAATGGCTCGCCGATCATTGGGCAAGTCAATCAAAGTCCATACTTTGTTCTCATATATGGATCTTATCTCAGATTTCATGGCCTCAAGCCATTTTGCGGAATCTGGGCTCACCATCGCTTCTTCATAGTTCGTAGGTTCGCCATGGTCTAGTAACATGACCTCCAGAAGAGGATTACTGTACCACTCTGGTGCGGATCTTACTCTGCTTTACCTACGAGGTTTGGTAGTAACTTGATCTGAAGTTACATGATCATCATCATTAACTTCCTCACTAATTGGTGTAGGAGTCACAGGAACAGATTTCTGTGATGAACTACTTTCCAATAAGGGAGCAGGTACAGTTACCTCATCAAGTTCTACTTTCCTCCCACTCACATCTTTCGAGAGAAACTCCTTCTCTAGAAAGGATCCATACTAAGCAACGAATGTCTTGCCTTTGGATCTGTGATAGAAGGTGTACCCAACTGTCTCCTTTGGGTATCCTATGAAGACACATTTCTCCGATTTAGGTTTGAGCTTATCAGGATGAAACTTTTTCACATAAGCATCACAACCCCAAACTTTAAGAAACGACAACTTTGGTTTCTTGCCAAACCACAGTTCATAAGGCGTCATCTCAACGGATTTTGATGGTGCCCTATTTAACGTGAATGTAGCTGTCTCTAATGCATAACCCCAAAACGATAGTGGTAAATTGGTAAGAGACATCATAGATTGCACTATATCCAATAAAGTACGGTTATGACGTTCGGACACACCATTATGCTGTGGTGTTCCAGGTGGCGTGAGTAGTGAAACTATTTCACTTTGTTTTGACTGAAGGCCAAACTCGTAACTCAAATATTTTACCTCTGCGATCATATCGTAGAAACTTTTATTTTCTTGTTACGATGATTCTCCACTTCACTCTGAAATTCTTTGAACTTTTCAAATGTTTCAGACTTGTGTTTCATCAAGTAGATATACCTATATCTGCTCAAATCATCTGTGAAGATCAGAAAATAATGATACCTGCTGCGAGCCTCAATATTCATCGGACCACATACATCTGTATGTATGATTTCCAACAAATCTGTTGCTCTCTCCATAGTTCCGGAGAACGGCGTTTTAGTCATCTTGCCCATGAGGCACGGTTCGCAAGCATCAAGTGATTCATAATCAAGTGATTCCAAAATCCCATCAGTATGGAGTTTCTTCATGCGCTTTACACCAATATGACCTAAACGGCAGTGCCACAAATAAGTTGCACTATCATCATTAACTTTGCATATTTTGGCTTCAATATTATGAATATGTGTATCACTGAGATCCAACAAACCATTTTCATTGGTGTGTATGACCATAAAAGGTTTTTATTCATGTAAACAGAACAACAATTGTTCTCTAACTTAAATGAATAACCGTATTGCAATAAACATGATCAAATCATATTCATGCTCAACGCAAACACCAAATAACACTTATTTAGTTTCAACACTAATCCCGAAAGTATAGGGAGTGTGCGATGATGATCATATCAATCTTGGAACTACTTCCAACACACATCGTCACCTCGCCTTTTACTAGTCTCTGTTTATTCTGCAACTCTGTTTTCGAGTTACTACTCTTTAGCAACTGAACCAGTATCAAATACTGAGGGGTTGCTATAAACACTAGTAAGTACACATCAATAACATGTATATCCAATATACCTTTGTTCACTTTGCCATCCTTCTTATCCACCAAATACTTGGGGAAGTTCCGCCTCCAGTGACCAGTTCCTTTGCAGTAGAAGCACTTAGTCTCAGGCTTAGGACCAGACTTAGGCTTCTTCACTTGAGCAGCAACTTGCTTGCCGTTCTACTTGAAGTTCCCCTTCTATCCCTTTGCCCTTTTCTTGAAACTAGTGGTCTTGTTAACCATCAACACTTGATGTTTTTCTTGATTTCTACCTTCGTCGATTTCAGCATCACGAAGAGCTTGGGAATTACTTTCGTCATCCCTTGCATACTATAGTTCATCACGAAGTTCTACTAACTTGGTGATGGTGACTAGAGAATTCTGTCAATCACTATTTTATCTGGAAGATTAACTCCCACTTGATTCAAGCGATTGTAGTACCCAGACAATCTGAGCACATGCTCACTAGTTGAGCGATTCTCCTCCATCTTTTAGCTATAGAACTTGTTGGAGACTTCATATCTCTCAACTCGGGTATTTGCTTGAAATATTAACTTCAACTCCTGGAACATCTCATATGGTCCATGACGTTCAAAACGTCTTTGAAGTCCCGATTCTAAGCCGTTAAGCATGGTGCACTAAACTATCAAGTAGTCATCATATTGAGCTAGCCAAACGTTCATAACGTCTGCATCTGCTCCTGCAATAGGTCTGTCACCTAGCGGTGCATCAAGGACATAATTTTTTCTCTGCAGCAATGAGGATAATCCTCAGATCACGGATCCAATCCGCATCTTTGCTACTAACATCTTTCAACATAATTTTTCTCTAGGAACATATCAGAAATAAACAGGGAAGCAACAACGCGAGCTATTGATCTACAACATAATTTGCAAAATACTATCAGGACTAAGTTCATGATAAATTTAAGTTCAATTAATCATATTAATTAAGAACTCCCACTTAGATAGACATCTCTCTAATCATCTAAGTGATTACGTGATCCAAAGCAACTAAACCATGTCTGATTAACACGTGAGATGGAGTAGTTTCAATGGTGAACATCGCTATGTTGATCATATCTACTATATGATTCACGCTCGACCTTTCGGTCTCTGTGTTCCGAGGCCATATCTGTACATATGCTAGGCTCGTCAAGTTTAACCTGAGTATTCCACGTGTGCAACTGTTTTGCACCCGTTGTATTTGAACGTAGAGCCTATCACACCCGATTAACACGTGGTGTCTCAGCACGAAGAACTTTCGCAAACAGTGCATACTCAGGGAGAACACTTTTGTCTTGAAATTTTAGTGAGAGATCATCTTATAATGCTACCGTCAAACAAAGCAAGAGAAGATGCATAAAGGATTAACATCACATGCAATCAATATAAGTGATATGATATGGCCATCATCATCTTGTGCTTGTGATCTCCATCTCCGAAGCACCATCATGATCACCATCGTCACCGGCTCGACACCTTGATCTCCATCGTAGTATCGTTGTCACCTCGCCAACTTATTTCTTTTACGACTATCGCTACCGTTTAGTGATAAAGTAAAACTATTACATGGCGATAGCATCTCATACAATAAAGCGACAACCATATGGCTCCTGCCAGTTGCCGATAACTCGGTTACAAAACATGATCATCTCATACAACACATTATATCACATCATGTCTTGACCATATCACATCACAACATGCCCTGCAAAAACAAGTTAGACGACCTCTACTTTGTTGTTGCAAGTTTTACGTGGCTGCTACGGGCTTAGCAAGAACCGTTCTTACCTACGCATCAAAACCACAACGATAGTTTGTCAAGTTGGTGCTGTTTTAACCTTCGCAAGGAACCGGGCGTAGCCACACTCGGTTCAACTAAAGTGAGAGAGACAGACACCCGCCAGTCACCTTTAAGCAACGAGTGCTCCGAACGGTGAAACCAGTCTCGCGTAAGCGTACGCGTAATGTCGGTCCGGGCCGCTTCATCTCACAATACCGCTGAACCAAAGTATGACATGCTGGTAAGCAGTATGACTTATATCGCCCACAACTCACTTGTGTTCTACTCGTGCATAGCATCAACGCATAAAACCAGGCTCTGATACCACTGTTGGGGAACGTAGTAATTTCAAAAAATTCCTACGCACACGCAAGATCATGGTGATGCATAGCAACGAGAGGGGAGAGTGTTGTCCACGTACCCTCGTAGACTGACAGCGGAAGCGTTATCACAACGCCGTTGATGTAGTCGTACGTCTTCACGATCCGACCGATCAAGTACCGAACGTACGGCACCTCCGAGTTCTACACACGTTCAGCTCGATGACGTCCCTCGAACTCCGATCCAGCCGAGTGTTGAGGGAGAGTGTCGTCAGCACGACGGCGTGGTGACGATGATGATGTTCTACCGACGCAGGGCTTCGCCTAAGCTCCGCAACGATATTATCGAGTTGGAATATGGTGGAGGGGGGCACCGCACACGGCTAAGAGATCTCAAGGATCAATTGTTGTGTCTCTGGGGTGCCCCCCTGCCCCCGTATACAAAGGAGCAAGGGGGAGGCAGCCGGCCAAGGGAGAGGCGCGCCAATGGGGGGAGTCCTACTCCCACCGGGAGTAGGACTCCTCCTTTCCTTGTGGGAGTAGGAGAAGGGAAGGGGGAAGGAGAAAGAAGGAAGGGGGCGCCCCCCCTCCCTAGTCCAATTCGGACTAGCCCATGGGGAGGGGTGCGGCCACCCTTTGGGGTCTTTCTCTCCTTTCCCGTATGGCCCATTAAGGCCCAATATGAATTCCCGTAACTCTCCAGTACTCCGAAAATACCCGAATCACTCGGAACCTTTCCGAAGTCCGAATATAGTCGTCCAATATATCGATCTTTACGTCTCGGACATTTCGAGACTCCTCGTCATGTCCCTGATCTCATCCGGGACTCCGAACTCCTTCGGTACATCAAAACTCAATAAAACTGTCATCGTAGCGTTAAGCGTGCGGACCCTTCGGGTTCGAGAACTATGTAGACATGACCGAGACACCTCTCCGGTCAATTACCAATAGCGGGACATGGATGCCCATATTGGCTCCCACATATTCTACGAAGATCTTTATCGGTCAGACCGCATAACAACATACGTTGTTCCCTTTGTCATCGGTATGTTACTTGCCCGAGATTTGATCGTCGGTATCTCGATACCTAGTTCAATCTCGTTACCGGCAAGTCTCTTTACTCGTTCCGTAATACATCATCCCGTAACTAACTCATTAGTCACAATGCTTGCAAGGCTTATAGTGATGTGCATTACCGAGTGGGCCCAGAGATACCTCTCCGACAATTGGAGTGACAAATCCTAATCTCGAAATACGCCAACCCAACAAGTACCTTTGGAGACACCTGTAGAGCACCTTTATAATCACCCAGTTACGTTGTGACGTTTGGTAGCACACAAAGTGTTCCTCCGGTAAACGGGAGTTGCATAATCTCATAGTCATAGGAACATGTATAAGTCATGAAGAAAGCAATAGCAACATACTAAACGATCGGGTGCTAAGCTAACGTAATGGGTCATGTCAATCACGTCATTCTCCTAATGAGGTGATCCCGTTAATCAAATGACAACTCATGTCTATGGCTAGGAAACATAACCATCTTTGATTAACGAGCTAGTCAAGTAGAGGCATACTAGTGACACTCTGTTTGTCTATGTATTCACACATGTATTATTTTTCCGGTTAATACAATTCTAGCATGAATAATAAACATTTATCATGATATAAGGAAATATATAATACTTTATTATTTCCTCTAGGGCATATTTCCTTCAGAGATGATGGATATCGCTTTGGTGGAAGTCGACTTTGACGATCCGACTATGAACGTGCGATGATGTCGCACGATCAACCTGACCACGAGGGTCTATTTCCTGCGAGCAAACGAAGAACAAGCAAGAAACTGAGATTGCAATCTGGATATTGCAAATATAAGATGAAAGCTTTATTGATCAAGGTGGGGTTCTGTGACGCCTTTGTCTGGTCGTTGAACACAAACGAAGTACGTGAAGTTGCAGCTATGGCGAACTTTTAATCTAAACAAAACCCAAAGTCTAAACGACGCCCTAAGGGCTGTATATATGGAGGAAGAGGGGGGAATTTCGTGGTCCTTGGGGAAGGGGTCCGAAACCAACCTATCTCTTGTTTCCCCACACATACGGACTCTAAAAATAGCCTATATTCAAGTATTTCGAAATTACATGGGCCTGGCCCAATAATAACGTGACGCAGCACCTAGAATAGCCTCTGGACGAAAGTTATGAAGTAGCATCTTGTATATTTCGTCCAAGGCTTCATGCATGCATTATGGTGGCTTCAATGTCCTGAAATCATCACTTGTAACTCCGTTCTTGTCCCCCATGCGCATGCCATCATCTCCATACTTGTTCTTGCTCCAATGTTCATCCTTCTCAAAGCTAGGCCCTTCATTTGTAAGCAAAACAAATGTATCCAATTTAGGCAGCATCATATTCTCATGAACATTAGAATCATTACCAAGAAACGAAAGTACCTGGTAATTTAATTGGCGTGCGTGAGCTCTAGTAATTGGTCCAGTATGTAGAGCAGCAGGGGCTGTGGGTGTAACAATGGTATTGATGTCCTCATCAGTGTGGGACCGTGATGTCAGGAAACCAGGAGAAAACAAAAAAAATAGTTGTACATAATAAGGAGGCACTTGCGTACGTGCGGCTATGCCCTAGTGGGTCCCTAGTGTCATCGAGTCAAAATAAAGTCATCTCCTGAATCCTCATGTTCGTTGACGATGTTAACAACTCGAAGGACAATGGAGAGGGCCTCGCGGGCCCTACGGATGGTCTGATACAGCGCCCGCTGGTCATTCAGGAAGCCAGGATCATCGGACACCTATGAGCACCTTCGAGAAACTGAGACGACATGAAACGGTAAGGCCGCGCTTGGGAGCTCTAGTTTATTTCAAACCTGTATTAACATACAAGTGTAATTTACTCGTCATCGGAAACAATGCGTAAAATACAGGTGTAATGAAACCGAGGGCCCGAGGTCTGTAAGTAAAACCGGCGGGTTACGCGTGTAATTTGAGAGACCAGTGTATATTTTACGAGCACTGCTATATGGACGACATTACCAGATGATACATGCATGACGTGCGTATCATGCCATCCATGGGCAAGGCTGAAACAGCAGCTAACGGCTGGATTAGCAATCGTCCGAGTGTCGTTCAGCATTTTTATCGTGTGGGAAGTACTTCCGATATTTTACTAGTCGAAATCGACCAACCAAGCGCCTTCACCCGAGACCATCTGCTTTAATTTACAAGCGTCAGTTTTACAAGCGGTTTTGGTTGGAAAACGACCATCCAATCACGGCCTAATATCATGAGTTGGTCAGAAGATCATATGGTTTCACATCTAACCTACCCGACTTTTCGTATAGGCTATGAATGAAACATCAGACGATGAACTTCTTAAGCACGGAAACAACAGAAGAGGATGATCTTCTTAACAAGCAAATCACTGGCATTAGATCGACATGCAAAACAATACGAAGCATTATTCTCAGGAGGCACGGTGAACAGCTCGTGATGCCGCATGCCACAACATTCCAAGCTCAACTTTGCAATCAAACACAAGGCCTGTCATTACATAGACAATATTCAGAACAAACTCTTAACACAAGAATATCTCAGCAGAGTAACTATTTACTTCTAAACTGAACACATGAATAGGAAAAAACACTCGACGCTGCTCACAGCAAGGGCGTCCCACTCAAAAATATCAAATGCATGTCTTCTGGCTAACATCAATGAGCAAATTTTGACAAGGTTTTCCAATTCCAATATATTAAACTAACGTCTTCTTGCTAACATCAATGATTAAACTTTGACAAGCTTTTCCCATTCAAAATATGTAATGCCTATGATCGTGGAGTCCTGTCGTAGCTTCTTGTACTTGTTTGGGCACTTTTTGCCCAGGGCACTCCACGTGTTGTTAAATTGCCAATGGTCTCTGCTGACTAGTCATGTCACCGGTGTCTAATAATACTCTGTAAAGCTTCTCGGTCATTCCTTCTGTAATGTAGCGCAAACAGTGACTGCTTCTTTCTGCAAAGTGGAACGACCAACTGAACCCAGTAATGCAGCAGTTTGCCTTGGACACATTGGCTCCTTTTGTGCAGTTCAACTAAAATCGAAGTCGGAATAAAACCGAGCTTTAATTTTGATATCCCTGTAAGCAACAATAGGTATAAGGGAACCAATTACTGAGAAATAACGGTTGATGACTTGTACTCCCGGAAGAAAAGCATCTACTGATCTACTTTATCTTAATGGGAAACAAAGCAGGAGAGTAGCAATTCTCCATCAATGTGATTCATTCATATTGACTGAGACATTATCTTAACAATGCCTTGTTTCAACATGTATAAAGAACGACAAAGCAGAAAAGTACCATTCCTAAAACAATGCAACTGATTCATTTTAACAGAGACATTAGCTTAACAATACCTTGGTTAAACATGTAGAAAGAACTACAAAGCAGGATAGTACCATTCCTAACAAGTTTGCAGTTTTGAACTAAGATTCAGTAGTTAATTAATTCTGAGAGTGGCATTGCTTAATTTTACCAGCGGCATTAGATTAACGAAAAGCATAAACAGTTCCAGGGGAGAGTGGGCGCAACAACAATATGTGCTTCCATCTACTTATAAAGGGGGTGATGCAGAGTTTGTCGTAACAAAGCAACAAGCATCATGCCTGGGTTGGTCCCATTTTTGTTCACTACTTAATGGGAAAAGACATCAATACAATAGCTTCAATTCAACATTTATTTAAAATAGTACCAATACAAGTAGCACAACATCTCAAAGCACACTGCACAATCATGTGGATGAAGACCTGTACTGACCTTTCATGAGACCGACAAAGATAAAATACGAATCTCGATCTCCTTTTGTGCAGTTCCACCAAAATTAAGCAAAGTCACCGGTGTGACATTCAAGTTGAACTGCACAAAACACTCTTAAAACATAAGTGTTTCGAGTAGCGAAGAAAAATGTCGCAATAGCAACAAGTTGAATCGATAGCCCTGTTTTAATAGAGGCAAAAAAGGAAACAATTACTTGCCGATAAAGGAGGATGAAACAAACGGTGACAAAAAGAAGCATCTAACTTATCTTGGATGGAAAACAAAGTAGGACAGTAGCATTTCTAAAACGGTTGCATTGATTCATATTAACAGAGACATTCTCTTGAAACAACATTCGTTAAAAAATGTAATTTACTTTTAACAGTGGCATTGCTTCAATTTTCCGGCAGCATTCTTAGATTAACAATAGCAAAATAGCTGTATGGGACATGCCAGCACCATGTGCGTCCACACGCATAAATGGGTGATGCAGAGTATGTAGCCAAGCAACATATATGCGCTGGTCCCATATTTGTTCTCTTTGAGCCTTCTTCCTATGTGAGGGCAGCAAATCTAGTCCTGCACAAACTACCTGACCCCCCAGTTTCTTTCCCTTTTCAACAAAGAGATCGGTTCCTTACAGATGTGTGTACTGGGTTACCCCCTTTTTCCCTTTTCGACCTACAAAGCGGCTGGATAGCCAGTCTATACTACTTTCCGCCCCTCCTTTCCTCATTGAACCACGTCCTAGATTCTTGCTCTAGCCCACCGCACCCTTCTTTCCTCTTTGAACCAAGACCTAGATTCGACTACAGATCGAAAAAGATCCACATGCAGCTAGAGCAACGACGGTTTCAAAGAAACTTATACCTTAGGGTCGTCGGGATGTGGCAAGGCGTGCGGCGGGAGGCCGGATCTGCCCACACTACGTACGGCAGCGAGGAAGAAGGGGTCGGTGGCCCTCCCGCACAGGCGCTGGGTGAAAGAGAACAGCGCAGCCGGCAGTGGATTGCCTCCCTCGCCGAAGGCGATAGAGTGAACGCTGCACCTCATCCCCTTCCCGGTGCGACGGGATACGGACGCCTCCTTCACCAGCTGTGAGGGGGGGAGAGAGAGACAAGAGGCCAACGTAGTCTTGTTTAGATCTGGTGAAGAGAGGGTGAGAGACTGTGAATATAGCAAACGCTAGCAAATGAACGCTGAGCCTCCAGCGTGTAACATATATGTAGTGCGGCGAGCGTGTGGAGAGTGCAAACCCTAGCGAACAAGCGCTGAGGCTCCTGCTTATATATATACTACTGTAGTACGGACTGAGCTCCGGTGACTTCACTGCACCTGCTTTTGGCTGTATGACAGGTGAGCCAGCCACATTTTGGGCCCACCTGTCATAAATCCAAAGGCAGGTGCACTAAGTCAATGAAGTTGCGTCCATATAGTACTCTCGTGTATACGACTAATATATAGTGGAGTGGTTTTCTTATTCTCTCCATAACAATCGTTTTAAATTGTATAAGTACGAAACGAAACTCTTTATTTAATGTACAGTGAAGAAAACTGGTACTACTTCCGATCAACTAACAATCCACGCCCACGCGTCCTGGTCGCACTTCCTGTCCTTCACTTGTGGTACACTACCCTCCCTTTATTGAACAACCACATATGCGCCAAATTATCGGAAACGTGTGAGAGTGTGTACAAACAAAGAATTTTAATTTCAATTATCGGAAAGGTTTGAGAGTATTACAAAGTTTGACTTCAGTCAAATCTAATATGCGGAGTAAATACAAATGGAGGGCTACTACGTCCATCCGGGTTTTTAGTCCACACCATTTTTTAAATCAAAGTTAATAGCTGGAAAAATAAAATTACAGGGGAGCTGGAGACAAAGTTGTGAGAAGGCTTAGAAATCAATACAAAACTTATGCTCTTAGTACCAACGTCGATCCTTCTTCGAGGAAACATTTGGTTCATAGCCAATTGTGTGATAAAATTGCACCAACGTGAAAGACGACTGCGTCTCCAACGCAACCAAGGTGAACTGACGAAGGATATCATCTTTGTGCGTAACAAGCAAAGAGCACTGATGGAAGACAGGTTGTTTTTCATTGAAAATCGATCAGCTTCACCAGCCGACGCAACCATGAGGCGCAACCATGAGCATCGATAGGTCATCGTGGTAATGCATCATCCATTTGGCATCAAGTTTGGGCGAGGCACCTATGAAGTTCGACAAATCCTCACTATGGTCTATTTCTTCTCGGTAATCAAGCTCGAGGAAGGAAGAACCACATGGCAGAGGACAGTGAGGCGGAACAACAATGGCCATCCAATTTTGTGCAGTTCCACTAAAATTGAGGAAGACATGCCCGGGTATGGAGACACGCATCGCTGTTTCCAAAAATATAAAAAAGGGTAGCAACGACATCTCAATTGTCAATAAGAATTAATGAAAAGTACACCAACAAACAGAAGCATCATAATTATCTGGATGGGAACTAAACCGGGATACCCGAGAAAAAGCATTTCTTCATTTAACCAGTGATAGTACTACCACCATATGGACAATGACCGCACAACCACCATGTACTTTTTGTCGAAACAACATGTATACCTCCACCGAGGCATAAATCAAGACAACTTTTCGAGTGGCATTTCCTCTATAATAGTACTAGTAGGTGATGTTGGACCAGCCGACGAACCCTAGCTACTATGCATGGGGAGCTGGGGAGTAGTCGCATAGAAGAAAACCCGCACGTAGCGACCTGGGGAGCTGGACCAATACAAGAAGTTATACCTCAGGTGGGCAAGATGTCGTTTAGGCGGGCGGGCGGGATCTGCCCACACGACGACAGCGAACAAGGGCGCGGAGGATCTTCGTCTGCGCCAGCGCCAGCTCCGAGAGGACGGTGCGCATCGGCTTCCTCCGTCGCCAACGGCAACAGCATCAACGCTGCACCTCCTCACCTCCCGCAGCGGACGGGATTTGGCCGGATCTGTGACCACTGGTGAGGAGAGAGATAGAGTGGACACTGTCATCTTGTTTTGATATGGAGAGGGTGAGAGAGCGAGACGCGAGAAACTCTATCAAACAAGAGGCTACAATGGAGTAAAAAAAATCTCTCCATAGCAGTGGTTTTAAATAGAATACGCGCGTTCCCGAAAAAAAGAAACGAAAACTAGCGGACAATTTTTCTAATGTACCAAGAAAGAAAACTCAATCAAAAACACGCCCCCGCTTCCAGGTCGCGAGAGTCGTCGCGCACACACACAAAGACATAGACATGCATATCTGTGTTTACATAAAATTCCATTTCCATCTCAATCTCCAATCATATTTGTCCAACTGGCACATTATTTACGTTGTTAATTATACACGCAGCAATATTAACGTACACCATCTCTTGTTTGCGCACGTCCGGACCGCTGCCACGGCCGGTCCTGACCAACCCGCACCCTCTTCATCACCCGCGCGTGCTTCCCACCCGAAACGGTCAGTGCCGCATTCATGCCCGGCCAGAGCGGACGACCTCTCACTAGCGCCGGCATTGAAGCGGCGCGCCGGCCGAGAGAGCGTCGCCCGCGCCGCTTCCGGGTGCACGCGGCTTCTCCGCGTTCAAAGGTCGCAATAGCCGGCTACAACATGCATGTAAAAAGTTCTTGGGAGTCCGTGCTACAGCTAGCTGTCCTCCCCCAACTCGTCAATCTCTTCCAGTAGTGCTAGTACTCCATGGCACGATCCATCGATAAGCAGGCGGGAAAGTTATCGTATGCTCGGTTTGCGGTGAGTGGCATGCCGAGCGACCGTGTGGGGTCGAGCCGTGGAGGAGGGTGAGACACGAACACGACATACATGATTTAAACATTGGTTTTCCTCGATGGCGCGATCCAACGAAACGAAACGTTGGTTTCTCTCCGTTTCCATTTTTTCTCCGGAAAAACGGAAACTTTCCACTCCATTTTCATTCCTATTCCAAGGTTGCCCCGTTACAACATTCCATCAAATACAAAGGAAAACTAACACGCATGCTGATGCATCTCAATGATTCACAGATCATAGCCAATATTTACTTCACAACTAAAGAAAAAAGTTGTGAGAGCGTGTACGAAAGAAAAACTACTGATGGGGTCACTACGACTTAAACCCTAAACCCTAAAGATGATTTAATTTCCTGGCCAGGTAGAAACTGTCGAAGGAAAGACGGCTGGCACCCTCGGATCATATGATGCTTTTGTGCACTTCCACTAAAATCGACCTGAGCATGCCTGATGGCAAAGATATTGAAGAAGTGTGATTAGAATAATAGTACTGGCACTAGTTCATGAGACATAAACTCATCACAAGTAGAAGCCGGTAGAAGTAGAGAAAGATCGACATGGAGATGGAACTACGGCAGTGGAGCAGGCCGGCTCCAAAAGTAAGATGGACTACCTGGGACGTCGGGCTGTAGCTAGAAGGGCGGTTGGGACGCGGCATCGGCCCATACCACGGTGACCCCCGATTGGGACACACCGACTGTGGATTTTCTCCCTCGCCGATGTCGACCGCGTCTAAACAGAACATTGTTCCCTTCCCCCAGCTGCGGGATCAGGCCCATCATTCTATGCTTGTGAAGAGAGCAACCTAAGCAAGCAGGCTTGTAGCTTAGGCTCCTGCTAGTGTATATATAGTGGTTTTCTTTTTCTCTCCATATCAACAATTTTATATTGCGTACGTGTCATTCAAAAGTGAAATGATGGTTGCTTCTTTCGACTAACTTACTGTGTGATTTGACTGCTCCTTAGTGGCCCCTACACGTACTCCCCCTACGTGTATGCAATAGTCACACGTACACATGGACGCAAAAACGCGCGCGACGCCCTAATGCATGCATGTCCGAGCACACGACGGAACACACACGGTCACGCTCAAGTGCTCAACCTACACGTGCATGCACACACATACTCAGTCAAGGTGAGCTAGTGACCGTATAAACACCGGAATATATATATATTGAGCGCAATGAGCGTATTATGAAGTCCACTGACCATATTTTTACAAATATACAGTGACAGACAGTGTATTTATCTCGTTTGAAATTAAGACAATATTAACCGGAGAGGAGGCAGTATGGACTAGCATTACTTTGTTGTGTCCCGTCAACTTGCCGAACGAGGAGAAGGTTGCAGGACGGGAGAAGCTTGCGCGCGGTGGCTCACATGACAAGGAGAAACTATTGACTAATGCAAGCTCTCCCTCGCTCAGGCGGTGGACATGCAACAGTTAATTCGGTGTCAGATTACCAGAAGCATACACTATACTACTAGTGCTATTATTGTTCGACTTCCCGAATAGGCGAACAGCCAAGCGCAAAGTAAAAAGGTCAGCAAACCTTGCGGCGCATCTTTGCGCGAACCGTGCGGCGCATCTTCGTGCGAACCATACTTGCTGCACTTTGAATGTGGCCGAGAGCTGGCTTGATGAAACACCTCGCTTCCTACTTCTTTTTTTTGTGGGGTACCTCGCTTCCTAGTGACCAGTGTCTTGGCTGATCATCCTAAGAATGCTTATATATGAATAAAGCTCTCTCATTTACCCGCAAAAAAGATTAAGCCACATTAACCGGAAAGGAGGGAGTATGGACTAGCACTACTTTTTGGTGTGTCCCGTCAACTCGCAGAACAAGGAGAAGCTTGCAGGATAAGGTGAAGCTCGCTTACGCCTTTTGACTAATGCAACCTACCCTCGGTGGACATGCATAAGTCCATTCGGTGTCAGATTGTCAGAGGCATACACTGTAGTACCCAACATGCGGAGTACCATCATTGTTCGACTTCACGAAGAGGCGAAGAGCCAAGCGTAGTAGTACGAGTAGTACTACTACTAGAACCACATGGTGGAGCGTCTGTACTCTTATTTTTTTATCTCTGATAAAGTACACGTTTATTCCGGAGAAGGGCGGAAAACGGCAGCCCAACAAGTTTATTCCGTCTGTGTGTTCTCGCTCCTCGTCTCTCTCAAGGAACGGCGGGTTGGCACTTTGCCGTCAATTGAGATCGGTTTGCGCACACTCCTGTCCCACATGTCAGTGATATGCCAAGAGGAGGTGCGTTGACCGACTGGCCATACGCGTACTTGGTTTTGCACCTTCATACTACTCCTCCCTCCGTCACAGTTTACAGGGCGCGCTTCATTATGATGCATTTCTCTCAATGCATTTCCACCACCAGAGAGACTTTAGACGCGTTTGGTTTAATACTCAATTAATTAGGGCGTGGTAACCGCAATCAAGTCCACAATTTTCTCTCCATGTACTGTACTACTACGTAGTGGAGTAAGTGCATGCATGTGTGTACCCGGGGTGGAAGCACTGCATGCATGTGTGTATGCAATATTCCCTCTAGTAATAGACGCCCTGCTATAACTACCAATGCTATTTTTCAGGACGATCGCTAGTCGCCTTGGTCCCACAGATTTTTTTTCTTTTTACTGAAGCGCGCTGTATAAACAGTGACGGATGGAGTAGTATGAGCGGATTCAAAGAAGAGCGTATTGATGGTTGCTTCTTCAGAGCAACTTATAGTGGGAAAGGTGGGGCTTATGATTCGACTGCTCATTACTCACTATTAATGCGGCGCAACGACCGAGCTGAGTCTCCCATGCGGTTGTGCACTACCCCCTCGGTTCTTAAATATACTCCGGAGTATTTGTCTTTCTAGAGATTTCAACGAGTGACTACTCAAATATTTGTCTTTTTAGAGATTTCAAATGGACCGGCACATACGGATGTATATAGACATATTTCAGAGTGTAGATTCACTCATTTTCCTCTGTATG
Source organism: Triticum aestivum (assembly GCF_018294505.1). Classification (NCBI taxonomy): domain Eukaryota; kingdom Viridiplantae; phylum Streptophyta; class Magnoliopsida; order Poales; family Poaceae; genus Triticum; species Triticum aestivum. The sequence goes on from NC_057799.1 coordinate 234,550,969, forward strand.
TAGTCACTTGTTGAAATCTCTAGAAAGACGAATAGAATATTTAGGAACGGAGGGAGTACACATACGAAGCAAAATGAGTGAATCTACACTCTAAATATGCCCGTTTGAAATTTGTAAAAAGACAAATATTTAGGAATGAAGGAGTATAATTTTGTGCATGACACATGGACCCGGATGATGAAGAGGCTTCTGGCAATGCTATCAAGCTTCCATCATTTGTTTACATAATTGACGCACTATACAAATAATTTTCCAGCGACATGAAATTGTACAATGGGGTGAGCTTTCAGCTTTTGTTTCGCGTGTCTTGCCATCGATGCTCTTTCGGAAACAATAAAAAACTAACTTCCTTGCTAATGCATGTCAATTATTAGCAGATCAGAGCTAATAATTACATCACAACTGAAGACAGAGTTGTGAGAAGGTGTTAAATTAAAATTGATCCATGCTTTCATTGGCAGCAACGTCCCCCCAGCTCTGTCTAAATCAACAAGGCATGTTGGGAAAAAAGTAGCTGTCTGGAGCATGCAACATTCCGATCATTTTGTGCAGTTCCACTAAAATAGAGCTGAGCTTCCCTGTTCCAAAGATATTAAGTGTGATTACGATAATAGAGGACTGCTGATGAAACAATAAACACACAAATAGAAGACGGTCACCTTTGCAGTCTCCCTTAAGACTAACTAGTTGGAGAAGATTAGGCTCGGAGTTGGATGAGGACGATAGAGCAAAACCAATCTCCCTTTGTGCAGTCACACTGAAATGTAGAGACGTTTCCCGTGTGACATTTTAGTACAACTGCACAAAACACTCTTAAGAAAAAAAGTGATTTGTGCAGTTCACCAAAAGGTCGTAATAGCAACGAGTACTGGCCAATAACAGTTGGTGACTCATGCGACGAAAAAAGAAGAAGCATATTCCTTGTCCTAAGGGAAGATAACAACACGGTTGTGTTTGTCTAAAACGGTGTGAGGATGAGAATGCAATATGGAAAGTACCCCGGACGAGCTACGTTTTGGGCAAAGAACTATGGAAGATCCACATGCAGCGACGTGGGAAGACGGGCAGTGGAGCAAGGCCGGAGGGGATACCTGGAGGTCGTCGGGATGTAACTAGGTGAGCGGCGGCGGGCGGAATCTGTGAGCAGGTGGCGTAGGCCCTGCCGCGCCGGAGCTTGGTCAGAGAGAACGGCGTGTACCGCAGATCGGGAGGTGCTGCCTCGGCACCGTCAAACGGAGAAATGATGCACTTCCTCTCTTTCCCCCAGCGGACGGGATGCAGCCGGATCAGTGACCAACGGTGAGAGAGAGAGAGAGGCCACCGCACTCCCTTCCCCCGGCGGACGGGATGCAGCCGGATTAGTGACCAACGGTGAGAGAGAGAGAGGCCACCGCAGCCTTGTGTGAGATACTCTGAAGAGCGACAAACTAGGCAGGCAGGCTCCATTGTATATAGTGAGCAGACTACCTTTTTCTCCATAAAAATCATTTTATATTCTGTGTACGTGCCATTGAGCGCTATAACTTTATTTAAAAATAACGCGGCAACGCGTCAAGTCGAACTTTGTTTCGTGCACGCGTGGTACACGACCTCCCTAGGTAAACAACCGCTACAGGCGTTCAAATTAGCACGTGGGCTCCCATTTCGTAAACAAATGAGCTCCACCGTGTACCCGCGCGGGTGTGGCTGGGCACGAAGCATGAGTACGTGCACGGTGCACCTATTCTCTTCTTGTATATGTACACCACCTACGTGGGGTTGTGTGAGAGAGATACAAACCTAGAGAGATACAGTGTGTGGG
>NC_057799.1:234553143-234553879 GCF_018294505.1 Triticum aestivum
CAAAAAATGTAACATATGCAATGTGTGTGAAATAGAGTCCTGGATATAACATATATATAGAGGGGGCGATCCACGAGAAGAGAGTGGAGGTATCATCGGCTTGAGGTGTCCATAGAATCGAAGAGAGGGATGATGTGTGTGTGTGTGCGCGCGCGATTGATAAAGAGTGCCATCTAATTTGTGTGTGCCCACGTCAAAGATATAGAGTGGCTGGCCTACTGGAAGTGAGATGGGACATGTGCAGTTTGTCTCTGTGGCATGGATACCTACCTTCAGCGCTCGACTATCGGTGTGTGGTGGGGGGAGAAGGAGGTCCAATTAACTTTAGAGTACAATGGCTGGTATATGTGTGGAGGAGGAGAGAGGCCTACCTCATGTATTAAGGAGATCGATCTGCCTCATGTATTAAGGGAGATCGATCGGCATCCATGCATATGTGCAGGAGAGGAATAAGGTTGGGAGAGAGACAAAGCTAGAGTGTTGGAGGGGGTGGTAGTGGAGTTGCTTCTCACAAATGGTGGGATAGGCTTGCTAGACAAACGGAGGGCACGCCCGCAATATCAATAAGAGAGGAGATGGCTGCTTGTTGTCTGTGCACGTGTGTGTGAGAGACGGGTCAGGAGGCATGCACGAATGATGAGGGGGGATGATGTGGCTGTGGTAAGCAGACGTAACTACATAGGAAGATCAATTGCCCTTTGTTAGAGAAAGGAGAGACATAACTTGTGAGGTACGT
>NC_057799.1:234554088-234568223 GCF_018294505.1 Triticum aestivum
TTGGGAGATCGATCGGTATACATGCATGTGTGTGTTAGAAGCAAATGAGGCACGAGGAGAAGGATAGAGAGAGAGGGATGCATGTAGGAGGTGGTACGAGAGGCATACTATATCAAGGGGGGAGGAGTGTGCGAGTACGAGAACGATGAAAAGAGTGGTGGGAGTGAGGCATGGACGGTGACAAGAGAAGAGGGGAATCTTGTGTTTGTGCTAGGCACACCTGGCTAGAGAGGCATATCGATCAATGTGTGCCGTAAAGAAGGAGCTGGGGGGGCCCACACACACCGTGGGTGAACGACCTAAAGTGAAAAGACGAATTTGCGCGATGGAGCTAGAGAATGCTGAGGGAGGGTGAGAGGGATGCGGGCGTGTGCATGCACAAGAGAAAGTTAGCGCTAGCTACAAGGATAAGAGCGTTGTGTGGGTGTAAAAGACGAATAGAGATGATATATACTTCATTATAAAAAGCGAATTCGGATATTTGAAGAATTTATCATAGTGTTTCAAACCGACGCATGTGTGAGTATATCTAACGGTGATACACATGGTGTGGTTATGAACATGTTATACTACATTTAATATATTTTATCTCTACTCTTATAAAAAACGGAGTTCTTGATGATGGTGTGCCTGCCATCCTGCATTATAGGCCGTCCGATTTATATCTGGCGGATAGCAAGGAAACTATGATGGTTGAAGTTGGCAACAATCATGATTGTAGATTCTTATTGAAATAGAGAAAAGAATTCAAATTTAGCTCGAATTGCAGCGGTAGTATAGACATTTGGAATGCACTAAAATGTTGGTATGTGTAGGTTACATGCATTATATAGCAAGTGAAAAAAATTAATCGGACATAACATGGATTCATACTCCCTCCTTCCATCTATATAGGGCGTAATGAGATTTTTAATACTGCCTTTGACTATTGACAAGATTAATAGTACATGACATGCACAATGTGAAAATTATATCATTGAAAGAACCTTTCATAGACGAATTAAATGGTGTGCTTTGTGTAAGTTACATGTCATATATCATTGCTCTAATATTTGGTCAAAGTTAGCATCGAAAAACGCATTAGGCCCTATATAGATGGAAGGGGGGAGTAGCTTTGAATAGCATTTGTATAGTAAAACGGGGCAAGACTCTCTCTTTGTGTGGTGTGAATAGTTTTATTTTTTCCGTTTTCTTTTTGGTTGAGGGAAGTGCGAATTGATTTGGTACGTACAAGTACAATATTACTACACGTTAGGCTTGTCCCTAAAATTCAACCCGCGTCTTGTTATATCCCGAAAATTCAGATATCGTGCTCCCAAAACTGCCGCCTTCACAACACGCGTCTTGCTATCGCGAAATTACAACGCGCGCGAAAACTCCCTCCAACTGCCAAATCCCGACACGCGAAATCCCCCTTCCAACCCTGAGCCGAAAGGGCCGCTAGTTCAAATTGGTGGGGGGTACTTTTGTAACACACCCTACATTTTGGACAAGCGCGTCCCAGTCACGCTTCACCCCCTCCCATCGCCCCCTTTTCACCATTCGAAATCCCAGGCCGCCATAACCTCTCTGTTCCAGCTGCGAAACCCCACCCTCCTCCGTCCTCCACGTCACCGCTGCCCAACCGGAGCCTCTTCCCCGACGACGTCGTCCATCGCAACAGGTCGACGTCCCTCGTCCACCTCCCCGGATGAGGATCCGTCGTCCATCTCGCCATCCCGCCGGTTCAGCTGCCCCGTCCTCCACCTCCAAGGAGCTGCTCCGACGATCACCTCGTCTATCACGGCTGCTCCATGCCCACATCGCCGCCTTAACCTGCTCCACCGGAACCGCAGCATCCTCACCGACTCCTCGAACGGAGCCGAGGCCTACTCGGCGCCACCAAAGAGGTTGTACACTCATCGCATCGCACCTTCTCTTTAACTCGACCTCCCAGCGCCGAGGGTGCTCCATCCCACACCCCCATGGAGCACCTACCTTGAAGCCGGCGCCGCGGGCGACATCTCCACGGCGGCTCTCCCCCAGTGCGAGGCCCCTTCAGCGGCGCCGTCCATACCAGCCGGATCTGCTGCTGCTGCTCCGGCTCTCGCTCGCTCGCTCGCGCTGCTACTGCTGCTCCGGCTCTCGCTCGCTCGCTCGCGCTGCTGCTGCTGCTCCGGCTCTCGCTCGATCGCTCGCTCGCCCAGCTACTGCTGCTGCTCTCCCCCTCGCTCGTGCTGCTGCTCTGCTCCGATTAAGCCACACTTCAGTCGATTGAATCAACTTTTGGGTCAGTCGATTTTCAAGGGTTGGGGGGCTCGCCGGAGTTAAGGAAGAACCACCCGCAGCGGGGACGGGGGCTCGCCGGAGATGTACCCCACTATCTATCTTAGGGTTCAGGGTGGGGGGCGCAGGGCCTAGAGGGCTGGCCGGGGCGGCGGTGGTGAGTTGTTTCGAGGCGGCGAGGCGGCGTTGGGGCCGGCGGTTCGGCCGGTGGTGGCTGGCGGCTCAGGGGGTGTAGGTTGAAGATGAACTACAGGCCCTTCGTAAACTACATGTCAAGTGCCTCTTTGCTACCATTGCGTTCAGTTTCGACAGTAGCATTCAGATTCCACAGTAAATTTCAGTTTCGACAGTGAAGTTCAGAGTCAACAGTTTTTACCTCATCTATTGTAGTCAGGTGGTTTTTGGTGATGTTAATTTTACATCCATTTTACATCATCTATTGGAGATGCTATTAGAATCCCACTTGAGATTGACGATGTCTGTCTTGTGCTGCTTCAGCCTTGACGTCTTACGGCTCACCGGAGCTGCTCCAAGGACAGAATGATCCATCACAACAGAGCAGTGCCCTGGACGCCGTCTACAGATTCCTTAGATCTCCCTCCACACCTCCGACAACCACCTCTACCTCAATTGCTTCAGCGACCAACCCAATGATGCTGAGGTCGACACGGCTACGGCAAAGAGGTTGTACACTTGTTGCATCACTTATTACTATACATTCACGTCGATCCATTAGGGCTATTTTCGTTCAACGGAAAAACGTCGATCCACTGGTTGTTACCATCACTCTAAATTTCTGCATGCTTTGCTTACATAATCTCACCATATTTTTTTCGTATGCATGTCAGATATTGTACACAGTCATTCTGAACATGTAGAGAAAAAGAGAAGAGTTTTGCGCGGCAATACAATGTCATGCAGACATCGCTCCATGGTGGGTTCAATGGCAAACCCTCCCCACCCCTCTCCAGATTGTAATCCAGAGGAAGATATCTGTTTTGAGGCGGATTCAGACGCCGCTGACCACTCCTATTTACCCACCAAGGTGTTTGTTGTACCTTGGCATGATGATGTTAGTCATATCATGCATATGTTGCCTTGCAGTGCCTACTTTTGACATCATATATGCCATCTGCTTAGTTTAGACATGTTCTGTAATGCCACCTGTTTAGTTTCTATATCATATATGGGAATTATGCAGTCTCATGTCTTTTAGCCAGCCATAATATATGTGAAATGTGCAATGCCATCCTGTTTAACCAAGCATCATATATTTGAATGATATCTTGCCCATCCTTTTCTTCATTACATTTCCATTTGTCGACAATGTTTGTACATTAAACTACTCTTCCTGTGAATCAGCCATTTGGGTGGGAGATGGAAAATCTGGAGTGAAAACAAGGCCTTCAGAGCAGACAGTGCTACCTGTCGAAGCAGATCCCTTGTTGGGTCCCGATAGCTCCTCAGAGATGGATTCAGAGACAGATGACCAGTCCTATTCCCCCACTGAGGTGTATGCTCTAACTTGGCACGGTTATACTGCTCATATCATGCATACGGTGTCTTGCATTGCATAGTTTACACATCATATACACAATATTCAACACCATGTTCTTAGTTCAGACATCATATCGAATGCCCTCTGTTTAGCATATAAATCACATATGTGAATTAAATGATGCGATCCTGATTACTTAGATAACATGTAGGTGAATTATGTCATGCGATCATGTTTAGTTATTCATCATATCTTTGAATTATGTTATGCTATGCTATCCAGTTTAGATAGACATCATATATGTGAAATTATGTCATGCTATCCATTTTAGTTAAACAATATAAATGTCAACTATTTCATGCCCTCTTTTTTCCACACTATCTATTGCATCTGTCTCTCATACAATGTCTGTACATTCAACTATGTTTCCTATTTATCAGCCATTTGAATTGGAGCGGGTGATGCCAATATCTAGCGGACTAAAAACACGGTCTTCAAATAAAACAGTGCTACCTCTTGGTGGAGATAGCACCCCGGTTGTACATGCACAAGAACCAGCCCTACCACACATAACCCAAACTCTCGCAGATTGTACCCCTACTGCGATGGATAGAGAACCAGCTTCACCCAATCTAACCCCAACCCCAGCCGATAGTAACCCAGTTCCTATTGACACAGCACCATCTCCACCACAGAGCTCCCAAACAAGAGCAGTTAGTAAGGCAGCTCCAGTGCCCAAAGGGCCAGTACTATCACGGCGAACCCCAACTCCCCCAGTTAGTACGCCTATTCCTGTGGAGGAAGCACAACCAGCTAGTCGTAGTTTAGCATCTATTGCATTTGATGTTGTTAAATCATATGTGCGTATCTTCCCATCTTGGAAATATTATACTGAAGATGAAGGAAAATGCCAGTTGCAGGTGTTTGTCCAGGAGTTATGTGTAAGTAATGTTATTCATGGAAATTACTTTGCTTCGTCCCATACATCCTACCTCCATGATGGTTATAATACAACAAATTTTCCCATTTTTCTCTATAGAGAAGGACCGATTTGGAAACTCAGGATGAGGTAACCTGTGCTAATACCTCTGCTATCTTCAAGAATGCTTGGTGGCAGTATCGGAATTACCTGAAGAAACGTACTTCACCGGCAAAGAAACTCATCAAATTCCCTTATGTTTTCCTGAGAAACATTTACTGGACGATGACTGGGAACGCCTTGTTCTGTACTGGTCCCGAACCAAGAATGTGGTAAGGTCTATGAGCTCATTTTCTATTTGTTAGTATTATATTCTTGCGTCTTACTGTACTCTGTTCATGTAGAACAAGTGCCTAAACCTAAAGAACAACTGTTCTAATTTAAGATTTCGTTGCTATCATAGTTCAAAAAAGTGCTAGGCGTTAATTGTGCGTTTTGCCACCGCCTTGCGCTTTACTGATCAAAGCGCATGCTTATGCGCAGTTATGCACAGATTATGCGTAGTTATGCGCAATGCGTTTTTCCAACGCCTAGAGCCTAGGCGCGCTTAAGCGCTGGCTTAGGCGCGCCTTTTTTAACTATGATTGCTTTGCTCTTGTATCACTATATTTACTCATACAAACTTATTTTTAAATTGAAGGATCCAATTGAAACTCCAATGGTACAGCAGGTATGTTCACGCATGTTTCTTTAACAGGTTTGCTCTTATCAATAGCTCAGTTGATTTCAAATTCAATTGTGTATACAGTTGACTTTCATATCATGCACATTACTAGCATCACAACAGAGCCTATAGTGTTATTGTACATGTAGACCCATGGTACCCATTTGAAATCTTGTTGTGCCGTGTAGTTTCCCACGCTTTGTATTCTTTCACTGCTACTTTGTCTTGAACTGATATGATTTGAACCGTGTCTCTATTTTGATTTGGCAAGACAATGCAGTGACCATAGGACATAGATATATGTTTGTTTGATGCTTTTATTATGTACTAGTACTTGGCAATAGAAGACTTGGTAGTTTAATCCTGTCCACCTTACTAATGAACTGGTTCATCGAAATGAGTTTCATATACTAGTCCATGCTAAACTTGTTATGTGTCTGCTTGTTTCTTCTTTTAGAATGCTGGCAGAATATTGCGGAAGAGTGCCTTATTAAGAAATGGTAAAGGAAGTAATGCAGATAAGGTTCAGGATAGTGACACATCCTTGTTGGTCTCCAACAAAGCTGATAAAACAGCTAAGGAAGACTATCTTGAAGACAGCGAGACAACCCCAAAGTCCTGTCTTGGTTTAGTGTTCGAGTTACTCGCCACTACCGCTTGCACAAGCTATTCAAACTCACTGTCTGAATCAATTCGGTTTCTTGAGTCTCAACTACAAGCTGAAAGACATCGATCAGCTGTTTCGCGACAAGAAGCGGCAGGACTGCGGAAGTCCCTGGAGCATTCAGATGCATACTTTCTGGTGCAACAGCAAGCGTTGGAGGATTTTAACACCAAACAGGTCAAAGCTAATCAGCTTGCTAAGCTTATTGCCAGCATGTTGCATACCCAGGATAACGTTTCTTGAGCTCTTCTGAAGTTGTTTCAGTTATGCTCTTGTTTTGCTGCCGCGTTTATTTGCACCGGTGGCCAATTTTGATGGCCAGTGTATGTAATGTGCTGCTTTGTTCCCTATATTTGCACTGGTGGCGAACTTTGATGCCCAGTGGACGTAATATGTGTAATAGCGGTAATAGGCTAGCGTTAATTGCTTGCTTATTTATTTCCTTATTGTCTTGTTTAGTTGTTTGCTTGTAGTCACTGCAGTTCTTTTTCTGTTTTTTTCTAGTGGCCACAATAGCCTATTTTTGGTAACTAGGCCAAAATAATCGTGGCAACACACAGACTATTGTAACCATGGGCCTCCTGCAGGCCGTATGATCCATGGGCCTTCGTCCGGCCGTAGGATCCATCGGCCTTCTATACGGGCCTTAGGGTCCATGGGCCTTCTACAGGCCGTAGGGTCCATGGGCCTTCTATGGGCCATACGATCCATGGGCCTTCTACGGGCCGCACTATCCATGGGCCTCATACGGGCCGTAGGATCCATGGTCCTTCTACGGGGCGTATCATCATTTCGCCAATCATGGGCCGTACTATTTGTGGACCATAATGGGCCGTTAATAGGCCGTATTTGATAACTCTATGAAAACAGCCCAACGGGTTTTTCTTACATGAAAATGGCCCAACGTATTAACGGTCCGCAAACGGGCCGACTGTAACGACGGGCTGAATGTGGTCCACAAGCAGAAAATGACAGTAACGGGCCGTATGTAACCGAATGCTGCAAATGAGCCCAAGAATCAATGGACCCTGAGAAGGCCGAAAGATAACTTGGGCTGGAAATGGCCCAATGGAATAACGGGCCGTTAATGGGTATAAAGTGATACACTGTTCATTACAGGCCAGTTTCACCACGGGCCGTTAATGGGCCAAGAGTTACAAAGGTCCTCATATGGGCCCAAAGAAGTGATGGGCCACACATGGGCCGGAAGTTAAAACGGGCTGAATCATATTGGACGGCCTAGAAGACGCTACTGGGCCTAATTCGGTTAGGGCGTACCGGTCCCTGGGTTAGCGGGCTGTAAATGGGCTATATGCGAACAGGCCGTTAACACGCTTTCCGTGGGCCGGCCCGCCACCTTTTGACCAAGTCAAATGGGCCGGCCTTTTCACAGGAATGGGCCTCTATCGGGCCATGCCACGTGTCGCCGTATCATAGGCGCCTTCGGTCCAATGAGCCGATGACATCTGTCCCAACGGTGAGCCGACACGTGTTTCCTCCAGCCAATGATGATTTTACACGTGGAAAATCCCCATTGGTCGGGGCTGTTAACGGGTTATCGGATCCAAAACCCGACCAGATAGCTTAACGGCGTTCCGTTACGGTGGATGCCACGTGTCGGTCACCCTTGATGAAAGCACTTCTGTGACGCGCGATTTATCGTCATGGAAGTGGACACTTCCGTGATGATAATTTTGGTAATGTCATGGAACACTTCTACGACAGCACAGGTATGACTATCTTGATTCTGTCATAAATTTGTCATGGATGTACATGCATGACAAAAAATGCGACCTACTATGAAAAACACGTATCATCACAGAAGTTTATTTTTTTGTAGTGAAGCACCCTACCGTGGTGGTGCGGTCAAGGTGGTCCTCTTCGTCAAAGACGATGGGCATGCGTGACCACTTGAGCGGCTTCCAAGAATATGCCGTTGGCTCCACGGCATTGACCTCACGCGCCCACTGTTTAAGTTGGCGGTGAGAGGAGTGCAGAGATGCACCCCCGTCAATGCACAGGGCGTCAGTGGCCTTCTGGAATTCCTGCTCACTGGTTTCCTCTTCGTCCCCTCCATCACTTTGATCATTGCAATCCTCCTTCTCTTGGCCCCTGGCGGGTTTTCCTTGGTTCGCAGGAGCCTTGCTGGGGCGATTTGCTTCACCGCCTCGGCCCTTCCTGCCAGTGCCATTCTGACCATTTTCCTTATCACGCTTCTCATACAAAGCCCTCAGCTTCTCGACAAGCTGTTCAACCTGATGACATTCCTGGAGATTGTGGCCCTTGGTCCGATGAATCTTGCAGTACTCCCCATCACCTTTCCAGCCTTCTCAGTAGCCGCAGCCTCCCGCCAATCAGCCCACGTGGCAACTTCCTTGCCGAGGGCTTCGGCCTTAGCCTTCTTGCCAGTAGTAGGCATGCCTGATCCCTCAACGGTCATCACTGCCTTAGCTTTGCGCCTCTTGTTGCACTTCTTGTTCTTCTTCTTCTGACTGGTGGCCTCGTCGTCATCCTCTGAGTCGATGTCGACGCCATCTTCTTCTCCAGGGAGTTTCCTCCCCTCCTCCACCTGAGCACACTTGTCCACCAAGGTGTAAAGCTCCTTTACAGTCTTGGGCAACCAAATGTTCATCTTAGAACGTATCCGACGGTTGCGCACATTGGACCGCAACGCAACAATCACAGCTGCCGGGTGGATATCTGGAATATTTCAGTTGACTCTGCTAAACCTCTGCATGTACTTCCGTAGATTCTATCCTTCCTTCTACGGGAGAAGATGCAAATTGCAGGGCTGCCCTGGTTCTTAATGGCCGCCCATGAATGCGCCAACGAACTCATGGCACATGTCAGCCCAGGTCGAGATGGAGTTCTCCGGCACGTGCATCAGCCAAGACCACATGTTTGACTTGAGTGCCAAAGGGAATTAGTTTGCAAAAACCTTCTCATCTCTTCCCCCGACAGCTTGAACAACGATGGTGTAGATGCCCAAGAACTCTGCCAAGTTCAGTCTCCCATCATACATCTCTAGCATCTCTGGCTTGAACGTGCGAGCAGACAGCCAGCGGACTTGCCACAGCTCACGGGTGAAGGCAGCGCACCCATCCTCAAAAGGTAGGTACCCGCCTCCACCGAGCGTAGGCTCGTTGATGTTGGGGTCATCGCGTCCATTGAACTGGTGGTGGTTGTCGCGGCGTCGCTCGATGGTGACATGTGTGCCCTCCATCTGCCTGTCCTCCGGGACTCGCCGCCGGCCTTGACATGCTCGAGGATCGGATGAAGCCATCAAGACATCATCAACCCTTGGTCGCATGGACCTCGTGCGGGTTGCCGCGGTGGGGATTGCACTCTGGGGGTGGCCCCTTTGTCGGTGTTAAAACCGGCGGATCTCGGGTAGGGGGTCCCGAACTGTGCGTCTAAGGTCGATGGTTACAGGAGACAAAGGACACGATGTTTACCCAGGTTTGGTCCCTCTCTATGGAGGTAATACCCTACTTCCTGCTTGATTGATCTTGATGAATATGAGTATTACTAGAGTTGATCTATGACGAGATCGTAATGGCTAAACCCTAGAAGCCTAGCCTGTATGACTATGGTAATGAGTATATCCTTTCCGGACTACACCCTCTGGTTTATATAGACACCGGGGGATCTAGGGTTACATAGAGTCGGTTACATAAGAAGGAATGTTCATAGTTGGTCGCCAAGCTTGCCTTCCACGCCAAGGAGAGTCTAATCCAGACAAGGGTATAGTGTTCAGCCTTTATGTCTTCACAGCCCACCAATCCGGCCCATTGATAATAGGCCGGACGCCCGAGGACCCCTTAGTCCAGGACTCCTTCAGTAGCCCCTAAACCTGGCTTCAATGACGAGGAGTCCGACGCGCAGATTGTGTTCGGCATTGCAAGGTGGGTTCCCCTTTTCCCGAACTCCAAGACAGTCTTCGGACGTGATGAGAGTATCCGGACCTGTCACACACACCATACACAACCGCAGAGAGAATATAATTTTATACGAGTCCAATCTGCTGACAAATTTTTGTAACATGACATCACGTCCAACCGGTCATAATTCCGGACCGTCCTGTGTCTGCTGCTCTACGTCCCGACACGCGGTCGCTGTTGGCACGTCTTGTCAAAGCAGAGATCATGCCCCCTTATTGTGGGATCCTCATCAATGCGGGTATGGGTAACCCAACCGTGCCGTTTACACAACCCTTGGGAATAGGTGAGCTCTAAGGCGAGTGGGGAGGCATTCAATATTCACTGCCTTTATAAGGGGATAAGGATTCCCTCTTCCTCTCCCACGCCTTCTCTCTATCTCCGCCCTTCCAATCTCGAGCTCCAGCGCCCAATTTCTCATCTCCTTTCCACTCGAGCTAGCACTCAACCATGTCCGGATCCGGAGGTCAGGGCAAGTGAATGGTCTCCCACCGTCTGCCGGCCAAGGGACAGGTCGTCCCCATGCCGAAGCCCAACGAGAGGATGGTATTCATCCCTCATTTCTTCCACGGACTAGGGTTCCCACTCCACCCTTTCGTCCGCGGGCTGATGTATTATTACGGGGTAGATTTCCGTGATCTGTCCCCAAACTCCTTCCTCAACATGTCGGCCTTTATCGTCATGTGTGAGGCCTTCCTCTGCATCCAACCCCACTTCGGGCTGTGGCTCAAAGTCTTCAACATGAAGCCGAAGGTGGTGGATGGCCAGCACGCAGAGTGCGGAGGAGCCATGGTGAGTAAGCTGTCCAACGTCTCCTGGCCGAAAGGCACTTTTGTGGATACAGTAAAGGAGTGGCAGAAAAAGTGGTTCTACATCACAGAACCCTGCGGCACCACCTGGGCCGCGGCCACCAAATTCCGCTCCGGCGCTCCCATGCGACTCACCTCCTGGGTCGAGAAGAGTCTGAACTGGTGTTCGCCCGATGAGCTGATAGCGTTGCAGACGCGCATTCAAAGCATGATAGCCAAGGATGCCAAGCTTGTCGATGTAATCCAGGTGATGCTAGTTCGCCGGATCCTCCCGTGCCAGCGCAGAAGTCGCCCTCTGTGGGATTTTAATCCAAAGAAGCATCAAATCTTGGTGAAGCTCTTCGAAACCACCCATGAAGATGCCTGGAAGTTGCTCTTTAAGGGCAACGAGAAACCGCCAGCCACAGATTCAGACCGTGGGCACGACGTTAAACACCCCGCCAGCGAGGTATGTTATTTTTAATGTATCCCCTACTTGTTTGTTTCGAGGATTGTGTCTGAGATTTTATCATTGCTCTTTCAGCACTGGATGGAGAGGGCGAAGTGGATCCAGTGTCATCGGCGTCTGGTGGCCGGACATAAGTGCCTTGGAAGTTGTCAAGAAAAGCTTCTTCCAAGTCCTCCCAGCTGCCGATGGAATTTTCGGGCAGGCTATTTAACCAATGTCTAGCTGGTCCTTTTAGTTTTAGTGGGAGGTATTTGATGGCGTGGAGATCGTCTCCTCGGGCCATATGGATGTGGAGAATAAAATCTTCGATCCATAGTGCGGGATCGGTTGTTCAATCGTGTGATTCAATATTGACGAGCTTGAACCCCTCGGGGAATTCATGATCCAGTACTTCTTCTGTGAAGCAAAGAGGGTGTGCGGCGCCTCTATATCGGGCTGCGTCACGGCGCACCTCCAATGAAGTCCGCCTGCGATTATCGGCCCGGGCGTGACTAGGTTTGTCACGTCCGAATAGGTAGCCGTCATCCCGAGTAGAAAAGCGTCCTCGCGATCTGTAGAAAGCTCTGGTGTGTTCTGCTCTATTGTCTAGGTCCTGCGGAAGGTCGTATGTATAGTCCTGAGCTGTTTTGTCTCTGTTTTTGCGAGGCGGTGGGGCGGGCTGCTGTTCGGCATGAGTTGCCGTTTTGTCCCGACCGCGGGGTGGTCGGTCCACCGCACTGTCCCGACCTCGCGGTGGTCGTTCCGCATTGCGCGGGGGAGGTATGGGCTCCGACGCCTCCTCATTGAACTGGGGTAGCAGTCTGCGCTTCGGGTAACTCTTGGCTGGACGCTTGAGGCCGTATTCTTTGGCTGCCAGGACATCAGTCCATCTGTCGATGAGCAGGTCTTGATCAGCTTGAAGCTGCTGCTAGTTCTTCTTCAGGCTTCTTGCAGTGGCTATTAGCCGGCGCTTGAAGCGCTCCTCCTAGAGGGGTGCCTCAGGCACGATGAAATCCTCGTTGTCGAGGCTCTCCTCATCCTCGGAGAATGGACGGTAACTATCGTCATCTGGCTCCTCGGGCATGGCCTGTTTATCAGGGCTAACTTACCCGTTGTCTTGTTCCTCCTGTTCGGATGTTGCTCCAGCAGGGTCTTCATTGTTTTCGGCGGCGTTCGGAGTACTATTTTCTTCGGTGCCAGTATTGCTATCTTTCGAGCGACGTGACTTGGAACGGCGTTTAGGGCGCCGGCGCTTGGACTGTGTCTCAGGAGGTTTATTCTCAACTGGATCTTCTTTGTTATCGTCATCAGATTTTTTAGGTGTATCAACCATGTACACATTGTATGAGGAAGTGGCCGTCCATCGGCCAGTAAATGGCGTCTTTTAACCCTGCTCCTCATTGTCATCGTCATCCATGCCGTCGATGTCTTCGGAGCCGTAATGAAGCGTGTTGGTTAAGTCCTCGATAGTGGCTATGAAGTGGGTGGCGGGTGGGAAGCAAAATTCTTCGTCGTCAGCCCCTAATTCAAACCGGACATAGTTCGGCTGTGAGTCGCCCGCCAAGAACATGTTTTTCAACGAGCTTAGCATGTTGCCCAGGGGCGAGTGTTGGAAGATATCTGCGGCGCCGAATTCGAAAATCGATAACCAATCCAGCTCGGTGTCCGCAGGCGTCCGTGGTTCAGAACTTATAGCCGGAGACGAGTCCGGAGTTCCGTTGACACAAATATTGCAAGATGTCGAGTCTGAGTGCGGCTCCAATGCCGTGGACTCTGTGGCCTCGGATGGTGCAATCTGCTCCGGATTTAAGGCCGTTGCAGCAATAGGAACTATCCCCTGGATGTGATCCGATGACAGATTTAACTCATGTTCATCGGAGCGAGGGGGAGCGATCGCCGCGGTCTCAAATCCGTCGAAGATCAAATCTCCACGGATGTCCACGACATAGTTCAAGCTTCTGAATCTGACCTGATGGCCAGGGGCATAGCTTTCGATCTGCTCCAGATGGCCAAGCGAGTTGGCCCGCAGTACGAAGCCGCCGAATACGAAGATCTGTCCGGGGAGGAAGGTTTCTCCTTGGACGGCGTCACTATCGATGATTGAAGGGGCCATCGAACCTTTCGTCGACGGCACAGTGGAACTCTCAATGAAAGCACCAATGCCGGTGTCAAAACCGGCGGATCTCGGGTAGGGGGTCCTGAACTATGTGTCTAAGGTCGATGGTTATAGGAGACAGGGGACACGATGTGTACCCAGGTTTGGGCCCTCTCTATGGAGGTAATACCCTACTTCCTGCTTGATTGATCTTGATGAATATGAGTATTACAAGAGTTGATCTACCACGAGATCATAATGGCTAAACCCTAGAAGCCTAGCCTGTATGACTATGGTAATGAGTATATCCTTTCCGGACTACACCCTCCGGTTTATATAGACACCGGGGGATCTAGGGTTACATAGAGTCGGTTACATAAGAAGGGATCTTCATAGTCGGTCGCCAAGCTTGCCTTCCACGCCAAGGAGAGTCTAATCCGGACACGGGTACAGTCTTCGGCCTTTATGTCTTCACAACCCACCAATCCGGCCCATTGATAATAGGCCGGACGCCCGAGGACCCCTTAGTCCAGGACTCCCTCACCCTTCCACCCGGCCAGCAGCATGGGCCGCCATCATCGTCTCGGGAGGCCATGGAGGGCCAGCTTGTTGTGAGCCTCCAGCCTCGGCAAAGCCAATCAGGCTCTGAATGGTGGCTCTCCACTCATCCATCTGATCAACTGCCGGTGGAAATCTCAGCAACAGCTGGGCTCGCGCCATGGCCTCTGGGCGCTACTTGGCCTAGGTGAGGATGATGTAGATCGCAGCGTCGCCCGGCTCCCAACGGTGCCGACAG
>NC_057799.1:234568569-234586714 GCF_018294505.1 Triticum aestivum
GGAGCCAGTAGCTTGGATGGTGTAGTGATGAGGTGGTGGCGCGTGTGGACCAATGACCACGTTCGAAGAATTAGCTGGGCCAGTTTGCTTCGTGGGTGGTGCATGTCCTGCGACAGCGCCCGTGGCGGGGGCGGTCGAAGGATTGTGATTCGCCTCACGGCGATCGTCACCGCCGTGGCTATGCCCCTCGGCTAGGCAGGGACATACAGAAGGAATAATCTCTCTACCCGTACCTCGTGGAGCGTGGACACCGGGATGTTGTTGGTTTTGTCCTTCTCTGATGCCTCCCACTCCTGCCCGACCGCGGGGGAAGCGGTAACAATGCCGCCTGCGTCGACTCTGTCCCCCGCAGCGTCCACACCTCCATGCATTCCCGCAGTCCCCGTGACGTCGGCGGTCGCGGGCGGTGGGGCCTTTGAGGTGGACGGGTGAGCTGCGGCACTGGACTTCTTATTGGGCGCCATAGTCGATCGAGCCGTTGATGACGAAAATGGCGATGAAGGTGATGTGCTGCTTACACCACGTCCACCTATGGGGCCATGAGCCCCTTTTGGTTCGGTGGGGGGATGGGCACGTCGCACAAAGAGCGGAGAAGCGTAACACAGCACGACAGAGATCACACGGACAATTTACCCAGGTTCGGGCCTCCGTGAGGCATAAAGCCCTACTCCTGCTTTGGTGGATTGATGGTGGATAATGGTGGACAACACGATGCTCTTGCCCAGCAGGGTAGCCTCGGGGCGAGAGTGGCTACACGCGTATGAATATGCGAGGGTCCGAATACTCTCTACGGTTGCCATGGGCCTCCTTTTATAGATAGAGGGGTCACCACAGTGGTAAATCAGTCTTTACATACTGATTAGATAGAAAACAGTGCTACCATACCTAACTCCGCAGGCAGACAGAGCGCATTAAATGCACCGCTCATTGTCACATTACAGCGTGCCTAGCAAGCATTGCTGTTCTGTTTTGCGAGCTTCATGCCTGCTTGCTTGACACGTCTCAGGACGCGTGTCATTTGGAGGTGTTTTCTGTAGGAAGTGGCTACCATGTGGCAGGAAGAAGCCACTTATTAACTTGGGGGCTTGACACCGCACTGATCGACGACGTGTGTCGCTGTGAGGTGGTGTGATGGAGTAGTTTGCCTCCGCAAGCCCTGGCAGGCCTGCCGGGATGATCCGGAGGCTTGCTTCTGGGGTAACCCCAACCCCGCCAAGCTCGCCTGCCCGGTAAGGGAGGTTTTTCCCTTAGTGACATCTTGTCTCTCTGGCTTGACTTGGTCTTCTTGACCAGCTCTCTGATTCTTCAAAGATCTGATCCCTTCGTGCTTGGTTTAATCTTGGGCGCTACAAACTTGTCCTTAGGCATGTGCACAGTCTGGGCAATGGACCCAGGGTTTGTTGCACCGACAGGGGTTGTGACACTTATGTCAAAAGGCTTCAGCCTGATAAGCTCGAACCCAAATTGGAGAATTGCGTCTTCATAGGATACCCTAAGGAAACAATTGGGTACACCTTCTACCATAGATCCGAAGGCAAGATCTTTGTTGCCAAGAATGGAACCTTTCTACAGAAGGGGTTTCTCTCGAAAGATGTGAGTGGGAGGAAAGTAGAACTTGATGAGATAATTGTACCTTCTCTCGAATTTTAAAGTAGCACGTGAGAGAAATCCGTTCTCATGATGCCTACACCAACTAGAGGGGAAGCTAAAGATGATGATCATGAAACTTCAGATCAAGTTACTACTGGACCTTGTAGGTCGAACAGAGCATGTTCCACACCAAAGTGGTATGGTAATCCTGTCCTGGAAGTCATGTTATTAGACCATGGCGAACCTACGAACTATGAGGAAGTGACGGTGAGCCTAGATTCTGATAACTGGCCTGAGTCCATGAAATCTGAGATAGGATCCATGTATGAGAACAAATTGTGAACTTTGGTGGACTTGCCCGATGATCGGCAAGCCATTGGTAATAAATGGATCTTCAAGAAGAAGACAGACGCTGATGGTAATGTCACCATCTACAAAGCACGACTCATCACGAAAGGTTTTCGACAAGTTCTAGGGGTTGACTATGATGAGACTTTCTCACCCGTAGCGATGCTTAAGTCTGTCCGAATCATGTTGCTATTTTCGCATTTTATAACTATGAAATCTGGCAAATGGACATCAAAATCGCATTCCTTAACAAATTTCTTAAAGGAGAGTTCTATATGATGCAACCAGAAGGTTTAGTCGATCCTAATGGTGCTAAAAAAGTGTGCAAGCTCCAGCGATCCATCTATGGACTTGTGCAAGCACCTCGGAGTTGGAATATACGCTTTGACGAGGTGATCAAAGCATATGCTTTTATACAGAATTATAGTGAATCCTGTATTTAAAAGAAAGTGAGAGGGAGCACTGTAGAATTTCTGATATTATATGTGGATGACATATTGTTCATCGGAAATGATATAGAAGTTCTGGATAGCATAAAAGGATACTTGAATAAGAATTTTTCAATCAAAGCCTCGGTGAAGCTGCTTATATATTCGCCACCAAGATCTATAGGGATAGATCGAGATGCTTAATACGACTTTCACAAAGCCTTGGCAAAGTTTTTGAAGAAGTTCAAAATAGATCAGTCGATGTGAACTAGATTCTTGGCTCTAGTGCAAGTGGGAGACTGATCGAAATATGCCCTAGAGGCAATGATAAAATATTTATTATTATATTTCCTAAAACATGATAAAGGTTTACTATTGATGCTAGAATTGTAGTGACCGGAAAATTAAATACATGTGTGGATACATAAACAAATACCATGTCCCTAGTGAGCCTCTACTAGACTAGCTCGTTGATCAAAGATGGTTAAGGTTTCCTAACCATAGACATGAGTTGTCATTTGATAATGGGATGATATCATTAGGAGAATGATGTGATGGGCAAGACAAATCCGTTAGCTTAGCATATTGATCGTTCAGTTTATTGCTATTGCTTTCTTAATGTCCAATACATATTCCTTCAACTATGAGATTATGCAACTCCCGGATACCGGAGGAATACCTTGTGTGCTATCAAACATCACAACTTAACTGGGTGATTATTGATGACCCACAAGTATACGGGATCAATCGTAGTCGTTTCAATAAGCAAGAGTGTCGAACCCAACAAGGAACAAAAGGAAATGACAAGTAGTTTTTAGAAAGGTGTTCTCTGCAAGCACTGAAATTATAAGTAACGAGTAGTTTGATAACAAGATAATTTGTAATGAGCAAGTAACAGTAATGGTAAAAAAGTGCAGCAAGGTAGCCCAATCCTTTTGAGGCAAACGACAGGCCAAAAGGGTCTGTTATGATAAGCAAAGTGTTCTTGAGGGTACACGGGAATTTCATCTAGTCAGTTTCATCATGTTGGTTTTATTTGTGTTCGCTACTTGGATAATTTGATATGTGGGTGGACCGGTGCTTATGCGCTGTTCTTACTTGAACAAACCTAGTACTTATGATTAACCCTCTTGCAAACATCTTCAACTACGAGAAAAGTATTAAGAATAAATCTGACCATAGCATTAAACTTTTGGATCCAAATCAGTCCCTTACGGAATAGCGCACAAACTAGGGTTTAAGCTTTTGTCACTCTCGCAACCTATCGTCTAAAAACTACTCCACAATGCATTCCCTTAGTCCCAAATATGGTGAAGTGTCATGTAGTTGACGTTCGCATGACACCACTAAGGGGATCACAACATACATACCATCAAAATATTGAACACATATCAGGTTCACATGATTACTTGCGACAAGATTCCTCCCGTGACCTCTAGAACAAAAGTAACTACTCACAAATGATAATCATGATCAAGATCAGAGGAGTATTAAATAGCATAATGTATTTGAACATATAATCTTCCACCGAACAATCCATATAGTAGTCAACTACAAGATGTAATCAACACTACTAGTCACCCACAAGCACCAATCTATAGTTCCAGTACAAAGATTGAACACAAGAGATGAACTAGGGATTGAGAGGAGATGGTGTTTTTGAAGATGTTGATGGAGATTGTCCTCCCCAAGATGGGAGAGTTGTTGGTGATGATGATGACAAGGATTTCCCCCTCCGGGAGGGAAGTTCCCTCGGTGGAATCGCTCCGCCGGAGGACAACAGTGTTCCTGCCCAACTTCCTCCTCGATACGGCGGCGCTTCATCCTGAAAGTCCTCTCCTTATTTTTTTTCTAGGTCAAAATGACTTATATACAAGAGAGGGGCACCGGAGGTGGGCCGAGGAGGGCACAACCCACCAGGGCACGCCTGGGCTCCCTGGCACGCCCAGGTGGGCTGTGCGCACCTATTGGGCCCCCTCTGGTACTTATTTGATCCAATAATTCTCATATATTCCATAAAAAATCTCCGTGAAGTTTCAGATAATTTGGGGTTGTGCAGAATAGGTAGGCTGACGTAGCTTTTTCACGTCCAGAATTCCAACTGCGGGTGTTCTCCCTCTTTTTGTGAACCTTGCATATTATGAGAGAAAAAGCCATTAGAATTACTCCAAAAGGCTTTTTATGCATAAAAACAATATAAATAACAGTAGGTAAACATGATGCAAAATGGACGTATGAATTCCCCCAAGCTTAGACCTCGCTTGTCCTCAAGCAAAAACCGAACTCAAAAAAACATGTCCACATGCTTAGAGAGAGAGAGGTATCGATAAAAACAAAATACGGACATAGAAGCATCATGTATATTATTATAACAACAAGAAACTTTAACATAAAACTTTATTATAGAACTTTAATCATATAACTTCTCATGAATAAGTAATAATTCATCACAACATCGAAGTATAAAGCATAAACTCCATTGAAAACCAACAAACTATGTTCTCAGTCAACTTTGCAACTACGATTCATTATATTTTCAAGAAGGGTCACGTATCAGAGCCTTTAGGCAAGTCCACATACTCAACTATCATATATAGTCTTCTATGATTGCTAACACTAACCACATACACATGAGCAAAAAGTTTCAACCGGACACATAGAAATATAAGGGCTTATAGTTTCGCCTCCCGATGTATTCACCCACTACTGCAGGTTGCTACTAACGTGACACTACGATCAGAGACCCTTCGGCGAAACTGTGTGCGATGCAATAACCGCAAATGGTGGTGTAAAAAAACCGTCAAAAAAGGTGCAAAACGTTTGCGATGGCGGAGCCATCAAACACGGTTCAGATTTTAGTTGCGCGTGCGATGCAGGGCATCTGGTTGATCCAGACGAACTGCTTGCGATTAGATAGAACAATAGAAACATGCAACCATATCAATGTGTGTGCGATATATGGCATAGAATTCGCTCCGATGAACTATTTGCTATTAGGGAAAGCAACAGAAACGGTCAGCCAGATCAAGGTGTGTGTGATATACGGCATACGGTTCAGTCGAATGAACTGTTTTCGATTAGGGAAGAGAACATAAACGGTTCAACTTAACAAGATGTGTGTGATCCGCGGTAAAAGGGCTCGGAGGTTAATTCGAGAACAAGTACACAGAGGTTAATTTGACATGCATGACTTATAAGTTTCACAGATATCATATCACTTTGCTTGGAAAGCATTTAATTGCTTTGAATGTATATAGTGCTCCGTCCTATTAGTTGAATTAACCTCAAGGTCCATGTTTTGGAAACATGTCATAAAGTAATGGGATAGACCTTCATTCAAGCCAATCAACATGCTGATAGAGGCGAGGGTGTCCCGATCTTTCGATGAGATGATAACTATCGATTTGGTGGAGCCGACTTTGACGATCCGACTACAAACGTGCACGATGTTGAGCCTTAGCAATCGCTAAACCAATCTCCCGAGGTTACTGACGATGCTGGAAGCACAATCAGCCTGACCACGAAGGTCTATTCCTGCACGCAATCGAAGAACAAGCAAGAATATGATAATACAATCTGAATATTGCGAATATATGAAGTATTGATAAAGGTGGGGATCCGAAAGCGGTCTTGGTCTGGTCGTTGGATACAAACGAAGTACACGAAGTTGCAATGGCTAACTTTTAACTAAACAAATCCCAAGGAAAAAGCTACTAGATGGATCTACTTATATAGTAGTAAGGGGTGGCGGCCAAGGAGGTGGGAGGACGTCCCAAGGCAGCCTAAAACCAACCCTAGGTCGTAGAAGGCTCATGGGCCCAACTAGAGGTGATGCAACACCTTTGGACTTGTTGTTTGACTCGGATTCTGCTGCAGCGTTAGATTGTTTCGTCCATATCTCAACGCTCCGGATGAATTTAAAGATGAATCCAATTTGGTTGGAAAGAGGACGAAATTGACTTTCCAACAAAAAAAGAATCACCCAATTTGGAGTCCGTATGAAAAAGTTGTTGGCATTTTGAGTCAGGTATGTTTGTGCAGTCCGAATCTGAATCCAGAACGTGAGAGACTTGGACTCTATCTTCTCTTGGCCCAAAAGTGACATGAGAGGACCTTTTGAACAGAACCTAAACTTCTCCTTTTGCCTTATCTTCATATGTGGATTGTACAAATGTCTCATACACCTGCAATTAGACAAAACACAAAAGTGTGAAGTATTTTTGTTCTGGATAACATAAATAGATTATTGAATAGTTTGCACTATAAATCACCTGACAAATATGCATGTATGCAATATTTTTGGTCGTATCCAAGGTAGTCATGTCCTCATCACGTGTGTTCAAAAAACCAAAATTATCAAAGAGTAACGAGATAGACCTTCTTCAAGCCAATCAACATGTGTGCAAAAAACAAAAAATGTCAAAAATTACAAAAGAAGGACCTCAAGGTTAATTCAACTAATATGATGGAGCACTATATACATACAATGCAATTAAATGTTTAGAGTGACCCATCACATCAGTTAATTCAACATCAAGGCCACTTCCCATCCGGTCACCCATCTGATGACTACTCCAGCCTCAGCACACTTAACTTGGGAGTTCTGTTAGATGAGCTATCGGTAAGGAAGATGGTCCTTGCTGCTGTAGAATCCCTCTTTGCATCCTTTATTGGGCACCCGGATGACCCACAGTTGCCGCCCAATGGTCAATTCCACATCCCCCGCATGGTAGTTTTTGCAGTGGGTAACTTCATCGTCGCGCCGCGCCCGGCGCAACCACATGCACACGAACGTGCGTGGTCGTGCGCCGGCCCCAAACACTGGCAACACAACTTATAAATTGACGGATGGAGTACGAGTTACAGTGATGCATATACTTAAGCAAAGGGATCGCACAGTCTGTATTGACTGGAACGAGAATGCAATAGCACAATAAGAATTAAGGCCACGATGATGCGATCGCAGTGGTGGTTACAGGAGGCAAGAAGAAAGATGCATATAGCAACGTACGACCTCGTCCTCGTCAACTCAGTGCGCCGGGCCACCGATCGGTGGCTAAGGAGCGGCGGCTTTTGTGGCGTGGTTAAGGTGCTTCTCAGCAAAGGCATCCAAGGCTTCTTGCCGGTTGAAGAAGCCCAACGTCATAGCGTCCTCATTGGCCTTTTAGATACCTATGTACACGATGTTGTCATACACGTGGATGTGTAGGTCGAGGATTTGTTGAAGCGCGAGGCACCTCGCGGCGAGCGCGACCTCCAGGCGGACATTCTTCGTGGCGTCGGCGGGCAGTCGTGGGGCCACCAGTGCTTGAAAGAGGTCTGACCATGGAGGCCGATTAGGGTGGCAGGCAATGAGGAGCCCGGGCGCACGGGCTAGAGGAGTATGGCGATGTCGTCCGCGAGCTTCTTGATGACGGTGAACTTGTTGGTGGTGGCAACGATCATCTGGTCCAACTGAGAGTCGTAGCTGGCGTCGACGGCGGTCATCCACCAGCCGGTCGCCAACACCGTCTGGAGACGATCTTCGGTGCCATGCCCCAGGCCAACGTCGTGGACCATCTGGCACAGCCGCTGGCCGCTCGCGCGCATCGCCGCCATGGGTCAGGAGTGAGCATCGCCGCCATTACTTCCCTCATGCATTCACACGATGCTAATTGAAGGAGGATGCATCATTGGCCGTTCAACATTTCAGGAACCACTACCCTCTCCCTCGTCTGCATGTAGTTCAAATTTGAATTATGCACATAAATGCATTGAAAACTCAGTTAATGCATAAAAATTAGCTAGTGCTAGTGATTTTAGTTGAAAAAAATTAGATAGTGCTAGTGATTTTTAGCTGCATATTTTGACAAATCGCAGTGTTACAGGGATTGACAAATGGCAATGTTACTAGATCAAAAAATGTCAATCTTTCTAGTTTGACAAATGGCAACATACCCAATATGACAGATGCAAATCTTACCAAATTGTTTGTATGTCGTTACACACGGGTCATCCAAAACAACCGTTTGCGTTGATGGGATGCACAAATCCTGCGCTGCAAATTTCCCTCAACTTAAGGGGGAAGACCATAGCTCTCACTTTGCATACGGGTGTTCTATCTAAAACATTTGCGATCAAGAGCTGCAGAAATCCTAGTCAACACATTTTCTCTTGGCTTCCTGGGAAGCTGTCGGTTTGCATACGGGTGTTCTAACCGAAACATTTTCGATCAAGAGCTGCACAAATCCTGCTCGGGACTTGGCTTCATGGGGAAGCTGTCGGTTTGCATACGGGTGTTCTAACTAAAACGTTTGTGATGAGTGTTTTATATTTAAAAACCATTGACCTTTTTTTCAAAAGAAAATCGTTTGATAAGTCTGTACATTAATAGAGAAAAATGCAAGTTCGTTCAAACCATATCTTTCATTCAGTCACACTGTAAATTTATATTCATATGATCGAGAATTCGAGATACAGTATTAAACCCCAAAAAAACTATTTCCAGCGGCGGCAGAGGCGGCGTGCCGCACCGTCGTTGTCGTCCTCCGGGACGCCGTTGTTGAAGTTTTCAGGGTAGCACAAAATGTTCTTCACTTGTAAATCAAACATCATGTCATCGCGCGATCGACGAGCGGGGCGCGGGAGGACGACAATTGGCGCCGCTGAGAGGTAGCGGTCAACGGCAGCGTCCCATGCCGCTAAGGGGTGCGCGCGCACGGGCACGAGCGTAGCTCGTGCAGGCAAACGCACGGGGACCGGCGCCGCGGTGGGTGGAGGGGCGCGCACGGGCAGGGGCACGGGCGCGACGGGTGCAGCCAAACTCACGGGGGCCGGTGCCATGGTGGGTGGAGGGCCGGGCACGGGCACGGGTGCTGGCGCTGGCATGTACACGAGCTCGCGCGGGTCCGTGGAGACCTTGCTGACGCCCGCGGCTTCCAGCTCTGCCATGGTGCTCGGTGACCAGCCCGTCAATGCTACGGGGATGGTCGCTGGCGCGGGCGCGGGGATGGGAGCTGGGACGGGAGTGGGGGCAGCAACCGCCGCAGCCAGCTCGTTCTGGGCCGTGTCCATGAGGCCCCATTCCTCCTTATTTTCAATCTCCTCCGGCTCAGAGTCGACTTCCCCAAACTTGAAGACTAGTGGAAGATGATCATTCCGTGCCATGGCGTTGGTGGAGGTCTGCCGGAGGGAGGGGAATGGGACGCGAACAGTAAGGCCGCCCGTATTAAACAGCGGCTCGGGCACCATTAATGGAGAGGAAGGCGGGCGGCCATGGAAGTCAATGGGCTCGCTTCCCAGTGAGCTTGCGCAGCGTACAACACGCATGCTTACCAGTGAGCCTGTGCATTGGACGACAACTTGCACGCCTCTCGGTCAGCCTGTGCACCGGACTCCGCTGGCACGCCTCCCGTTCAGTCAAGGTCAAGTAGCTGTCCGCACGTCACCTCCTATAGCCAGTAAAATGAAGATATGTGGCGTCACGTGAATGGTTAACAGAACGCACATGATTTGAATTATACAAATGTTTGAGATATTAAAGTGGCAGCTATTTTTTCAAAATGCCTTTGTTGGCTGTTATTCGAGTGCGCCTTCTCTCAAGATGGACACAAAAAATACCACAACATCTCGGGTGCCATTCCATGATAGCCTGCCAAGTTTCATGAATTTCAGACGAGTTTTGGATTTAATAGAATTGAAAAACAAAGTATCTCAACGTTTTGCCGGCAATCAACGGTGCCCTGGTGTTTGAAATTCATTCCCATTTCTTGCATGGGACCTAAGCATGCACCCAAGGACACAAATTTGTTTTTTCAACCAATTTATATGCATTAGAGCATGTGCATGTAGTTCAAATTTGAATTATGCACATAAATGCATTGAAAACTCAATTAATGCATAAAAACGTCAAAACGAACCGCGAAAATCCCAAAAATTGACACAACAATCATGTTGTTCTATGTTGACATGAGAAAATATTTCAAAGCAATAAGAGGCAATGGATATCGTTTCGTCCCCAAAGGTGGGACGTTCCCTACCGAAACAATCAGGCTTGTTGTGAGAAGCTCTGGTTTGTTAGAAGCATATCCCCACACCTCCCCAAATGGGAAAAAAATTACCACGGCATGTTGATGCCGCTCCATGATAGCATGCCAAGTTTCATGAATTTCAGACAAGCTTTGGATTTACTAGAATTTAAAACCAGGTATCTCAATGTTTGCGGCCGAGTGACCGTGGCAGGGTGTTTGACATTCATTCCCATTTCCTGCATGGGACCTAAGCATGCAACCAAGGGCACATATTTGAATTTTCAACAAATTTATATGCATTAGAGCATGTGCATGTAGTTCAAATTTGAATTATGCACATAAATGCATTGAAAACTCAATTAATGCATAAAAATGCCCAAACGAACCCCAAAAATCCCAAAAATTGACACAACACTCCTGTTGTTCTATGTTGACACGAGAAAAATTTTGAATGCAATAAGAGGCAATGGATATTGTTTCCTCCCCAAAGGTGGGCGTTCCCTACCGAAACCATCAGGCTTGTTGTGAGAAGCTATGGTTTGTGAGAAGTATATCCCCGAACGTGCCCCAAATGGGACAAAAAATTTACCATGGCATGTTGATGCCACTCCATGATAGCATGCCAAGTTCCATGAATTTCAGACGAGCTTTGGATTTACTAGAATTAAAAACCAGGTATCTCAATGTTTGCGGCCGAGTGAACGTGGCAGGGTGTTTGACATTCATTCCCATTTCTTGCATGGTACCTAAGCATGCAACCAAGGGCACAAATTTGAATTTTCAAGAAATTTATATGCATTAGAGCATGTGCATGTAGTTCAAATTTGAATTATGCACATAAATGCATTGGAAACTCAATTAATGCATAAAAATGTCCAAACGAACCCCAAAAATCCCAAAAATCTACACAACACTCCTGTTGTTCTATGTTGGCATGAGAAATTTTTAAAAGCAATAAGAGGCAATGGATATTGTTTCGTCCCCAAAGGTGGGACGTTCCCTACCGAAACCATCAGGCTTATTGTGAGAAGCTCTTGTTTGTGAGAAGCATATCCCCAAACCTGCCCCAAATGGGACAAAAAATATACCATGGCATGTTGATGCTGCTCCATGATAGCATACCATGTTTTACGAATTTCAGACGAGCTTTGGATTTACTAGAATTTAAAAACCAGGTATCCCAATGTTTGCGGCCGAGTGACCGTGGCAGGGTGTTTGACATTCATTCCCGTTTCTTGCATAGGACCTAAGCATGCAACCAAGGGCACAAATTTGAATTTTGCAACCTGTTTTTATGGACGGAGCACGTGCATGTAGTTCAATTTTGAATTATGCACATAAATGCCTAGAAAACTCAATTAACGTATAAAAATGTCCAAACGATCCCCGAAAAAATCCAAAATTTAACATGACATTCCTGTTGTTCTATGTTGACACGAGAATTTTTTTGAAAGCAATAAGAGGCAACAGATATTGTTTCGTCCCCCAAGGTGGCACGTACCCTACCGAAACCATCAGGCTTGTTGTGAGAGAAGCTCTGGTTTGCGGGAAGCTTATACCCACACCTGCCCCAAATGGGAGGATATTTTTACCACGGCATGTTTCTGCCGTTCCGTCATATCATGTCAAACTTCATGAATTTCAGACGAGTTTTCGATTTACTAGAATTTTAAAACCATGTATCTCAATGTTAGTGGCCGAGCGACAGTGTCAAGGTGTTTGCCATTCCTTCTAATTTCTTGCATGTGACCTAATCTTGCAACCAGGGACAAACATTTGATTTTGCAACCTGTTTTTATGGACGGAGCACATGCATGTTGTTCAATTTTGAAATATGCACATAAATGCCTAGAAAACTTAATTAACCTATAAAAATGTCCAAACGATCCCTGAAAAAATCCAAAATTTAACACGACACTCCGGTTGTTCTACGTTGACACCAGGAAAAAAATTGAAATGAAAAAGAGGTGATGAATATCGTTTTGTCCACAAAGGTGACACGTTTCCCTAACGGAACCATGAGGCTTTCTTGTGAGAAGCTATCGGAGTAATTGGCCACAGGTAGCCTAACCCGAGTCCCTGAGCATTTCAAGACATTGGGCCAGCTGCGCCCCTCAGGCGTCAAGGAAGAAGCGCTGCCTTCTGGTGGCCGGGCGCCTCATGCGGCCGGCTGCCAGAAGACGGCCAAGCACCAGAAGACGGCCCCAAGATGGGCCGACTCCTAGCAGGCGGCCCACGACACCCTCAAAGTATGCGTCCCCATTAAGAAGACAAGACAGGATGTGGCTACAGTATAGCCCATCACCCCAGATCCAGGGCACGGTGCGGCCACAATGCCCCGTACAGGCGGAGATCTCCGCACGGCGCGGCACTGTTGCCACTCCATCCTTGACGTCACCCCTGTCAGGCGGAGCCCTGCTCCCACGATGGCCTGTCGGTACGGCCCGCAGGCGGCGGGCCCTACCAGGCAGCGAGAGCCCGGAGGGCGGCAGAACCTGACCAGTCGGACCCGAGGGAGGCCGGCTTCTAAGAAGCGGCCCATTCCTCCCTCGTAGTCCGTGAACCATTAACCAGATGATACGCGGAGTGGCTACAGAGATCCCCCGCCAGACGGCGGGACTGTAACCATGCCTCCCCGACCAAGTGTGCGTCATTAGCATTGCAGCTACAGTAACAAGCAGCCGACAAGACCCGCGAGTGGCGGGAGCGACTTGTCGGCCCCATACCAGACCAGACGGCGGGACCCAGCAGCCGGCGGAGAAGCCGGTGACCAGAGACGCTGACAGCCGGGTTCTACACCCGGCCGGATTACCATTGTACCCCTGGGGGGTAGGCCTATATAAACCCCCAGGGCACCCATGCAAAGGGTTCCCAACCTGTTAGACCTAGACTCATACATAGAGAAGGGAGAGAGCTAGCCCTGCTTTCTTCCACCTCTAGCATACAGCTCGATGAGCACCATTGTACTCACTAGGGCCTTAGTGATCACGCGGAGACCCCGCAGAGCAGGACTAGGGGTCTTATCTCCTCGGAGAGCCCCGAACCTGGGTAAAGTACGCCGGCGTTCGTGTCTACGCCTCATCCCGCTTCCGGGCACCGGCGACGTTCTACTCGCTCCCACCATGATAAGCCATCCCTTGGCATATGTCGCACCTAACCTCCGACATTTGGCGCCCACCATGGGGCGAGGTGCACCGTCGTCCGGAGACCTGTTCTGGACGGGAACCTTGTTCCTTCCTGGCGAGCGCAGCCAGGCCCGCACGCCAGATGGCGCCTGCGCCAACGCGCTGCGCGGCTCGGAGGTTGCCTACGCGGCGAGCTGCCTCGCCGATCTTGTTGGCGAGATTCGCCTCTTCGACGAGCCCGTATCTGACGTGGGCACAGATGGCCTCAAGAGCCGCCTCATCAGCCTCCTCGACCAGCTCCACATCATCAGTGAGCCTGCTGTGGACTTGGAGTCGGTTGGTTCCACCGACCCGATGCTTGTTGACTCCGACACAGCGTCGCTCGACGCGTTCCCCACCAACGTGGTGGTCTACAACGAACCGCTTCCTCGCACGGATAGCAGCGGAAGCACCGTCACAGAGGTGCTTGTCTTTAGCCATGGCGAGCGCTCGGGCGGGGACTGTGCTTGAGACCCGCTCGAGGCGGCGTTGCAAGACCTGTCTGCGCCCATCCCAGAAGACGTCGACGCCAAGACGCTGGAAGCACGGCGCGTCCAGCTTGTCGAAAGCGCCAAGAAGCTAGCGAGCATGAGACGCCTTTCGGAGGCTTACATGCGTGAGATGGACTGGGCCGGCTCCTGGCGGGCCTAGCCGCATCGGCACGGTCCGGCAGCGCGGCGCGACCATTGCCACCATGTTTGTGGCGGATCGCCCTGTCTACGCCACGCCTGCGGAGAACATACGAGCTACCCAGGCGGCAGCTGACGAGCTGGACAAGCTCGAGGGTGACGAGCGTCGCCATATGACGGAGCGCGTTCAGCGGCTCATTGACGCAGCTGCTGAGCAGCAAGAAGCCGGCTGCCGCGCTGAAGCACTCAACCGGCGGAGTGACGACCCGCCCCCTCGCCGAGATCAAGGCGCAACATCCCGGACGCCGACTGGTGGCGTGCGGGATGGAAGAGACAAGGAGCCGGCTGCCAGCCACAGCCGGACTCACATCACCATCGTCCGCGACCAAGACGGCTGCCCGCGAGCAGTGGAACGACGGGACGACTGTCCGCCTCCCCCTCCTTCCCGCAGGGACAGCACGCTTCCCTGCCACCTGTTGACCACCCGACACTCGGCGACCGCCTTGGACGCCGAGAAGGAGTCTGTCACGCCCAAGATGCGACCCTATCCTAAAGGAACTCGAAGGTCCCACCAAGGATTGAAGCGCATCTTGAAGACGCTTTTGCAAGGTAGATATCATTACATCATACCATTACACAATAGTTGGGGATACATACAAAAGGCATAAATGCCCCAAGAATACATCAATACATCAAACATAAGAACAACATCCGACTACGAATGAAACACAAACAGAAGCCCAAATGACATCCACCCTGCTAGCCCAGACTGCCGACCAGGAACCTATCCCCTGATCGACGAAGAAGAAGAAGAACTCCAAAACAAGTAAACATCGCTCTCGCGTCATGATCATCGCATAACCTGAACCTGCAACTGTTGTTGTAGTAATCTGTGAGCCACGAGGACACATCAATCCCATTACCATGGGTATTAAGACTAGCAAAGCTTAATGGGTAAGGAAGGGATAAAGTGGTGAGGTTGCGGCTAAGCAAAGTATGGTGGCTAACTTACGAAACAAGAGTGAGAAGAGGAGCTTAACAAGCGGTCGTCAACTAGTAATGATTGAGAAGTGATCATGAACTCCTACTTACGTCAAACATAACCCAGATAGTCACGGGCACGTCTCTCGAAAGTTTATACCCTGCAGGGGTGTCCCAATTTAGCCCATCACAAGCTCTCACGGTCAACGAAGGATATTCCTTCTCCCGGGAAGACCCGGTCAGCCTCGGAATCCCGGTTACAAGAAATTTCAACAATGGTAAAACAAGACCAGCAAGACCTCCCGTCGTGCCGACACCCTGATAGTAGCCACGCGTATCTCGTCTCAGGCCACGACCGGATGAGCACTACGTACAACTAAAACCAGCCCTCAAGTTTCCTCGAGGTGGCACTGCAAGTGGCTCTAGTTCGGACCAACACTTGGAGAAGCATTGGCCCGGGGGGGGGCTAAAATAAAGATGACCCTCGGGTTAATTACTCCCAAGGGAAAGTATAGGTGGTAGGTAGGCAAATGGTAAAACCAATGTTGGGCCTTGCTGGAGGAGTTTTATTCAAGGCGAACTGTCAAGGGGTTCCCATAACACCCAACCGCGTTAGGGAAGCAAAATCCGGGAACGTAATACCGATATGACGGAAACTAGGGCGGCAAGAGTGGAACAAAACACCAGGAATAAGGCCGAGCCTTCCACCCTTTACCAAGTATATAGATGCATTAATAATATATGAGATATTGTGATATCCCAACATAAACATAATCCAACATGGAGTAATCTTCATCTTCACCTGCAACTAGCAACACTATAAGAGGGGCTGAGCAAAAGCGGTAACATAGCCAAACAATGGTTTGCTAGGAAGGGTGACAAATGTTAGAGGTTCATGGCAATTTGGGAGGCTAGATAAGCAAGTGGTAGGTAACGCGGCATAGAG
Organism: Triticum aestivum; assembly: GCF_018294505.1. Classification (NCBI taxonomy): domain Eukaryota; kingdom Viridiplantae; phylum Streptophyta; class Magnoliopsida; order Poales; family Poaceae; genus Triticum; species Triticum aestivum. The sequence goes on from NC_057799.1 coordinate 234,584,665, forward strand.
ATAGCATCGAGGCAACTAGCAGAGCAATGATAGTAATTAGATCCAAGGTGACGGTCATCTTGCCAGAAATCCTGCTAGGAAGAAGAACGAGTCCACAAAGAAGATGAAGCCACGAAGACGAACCCAGCGTAGACGAACGAATCCTCACGATCGCAACGAACCGGGAACTATTGAGGAGATGCACACAACATGGTAAATACACCACACATGAACAAGGTATGATGCTCAACCAAGTATGATGCATGACAAGACTACATGAGGCTACGCATGGCAACAGATGATGCATACAAGAGCAACACATCAAAGTAAGTTTAGATGAGGCCGGAAACAACATATAACAATTCCGGTAAGTCCCCATATGCAAATTTCGAAATTGGTCCAGATCTGAATAAACCTTATATTCAAGTTGTCAAACAACAAGTTAAGATCGACCAAAATGATCTACACAAAATTATAGTCAAGTTACATATAAAGTTCTTTTAATTTGGAGCTACGGCCTAGAAGATATGAGCAAAAGAAGTTAAACATGGCATTGATGCAAAATGCATTCAAACATCAAGCAAACACACTCAAAACATGGATGCAACAAGGTAACATGAAACTACATGCAAAACTAAGCAAGTTTCATGTAGATCAAACTCAAAACGGAGCAACGGTTCAACACATACACATGAAACAAGTTTAAAGGACAAGCTGTCCAAAACAGCAACTAGGCAACTTGCAAGTATCAAAACAACATGCTACAGCACCTCAACTTGAAAACAAATGACATGGACGTGATATACAGGTAAAGCATCACAAAACATGAACACTGAGATATCTCCATAAATCAGTAGAACAGGCTCAAAAGGACATGGCAAGATTGCAAATAATAACAGTTTCACAGACTTTGCAGAATTTGACTAGACATGACAGAAATAACATCAGATTGCAAAGTTTAGAGCTATGAAACAACATGCTACAGGAACATATCAGCACAAGGCAAATGATATGGCAGATTCGGACTTGATGAAAATAACAGCACATGGCAGGAACAACGATAAGTAGGCATGTTGCTGCCCTTGTACAACTCACTAAAGAGCATTACATGGCATGACAAGGTAACCAACAGTAAGAAGACATGTTCATGAAGCTAAGAATGGCAATATAAAGTTCATAGGGTGCATGGACCACTAGAAAAACACATGGCAAAACTGAACTTCATGTTAACAGGCTGACAGCAACATTATTTAGCAATTTGAGAGCAAGATTAAAACAAGCTACAGCAGGCTATAAATGCAACCAAAGGCATGGATGGATAGAGAATCACATGTATAGCAAAACATTCGTAGTGAACACCTCCATATTATGCATATAATAATTGGTAGCATCAAGTAAAGATAGCAACATGATATAACAGTTTCAGCATTGACAGAATATTAACAGCAAGTAGCCCACTTCACGAGCTTGGTGCACTCAGCACAAGGCACACAAAACTACATGGATTGCACCAATTTAAAGATGGCATGGAGACTCTCCACAAACATATAGACATCATGCTCATAAGATGCACACACAAAATGCAACAAAAATGACAAAACAGCAAGTTATAACAGTCTCAGCAGGTTAACATCATATAGCACTCTTGCAACGATGACTAGGGCATCAAGATGAACTCAAACAAGCATGCCACAATAGAATGAAATGAAGAGCATCTCACAATGAACATTTTGACATAATATACTCACAAAACAGAGCACCGAGCACAAAGTTACACATATCACAAGTATGCATCAGGAAATAGTTTATCAGGGACATGGCCAGATTTTCACCTCGCGAGAATCGGGACGGTGAGGTGCAGTGGGACGGGGCGATCCAGGGCGGCGTGTTTGGTTCGGTGTCCTGGTGGATCTTGTCCACCCGGATCGGATCTAGCTCCGGCGACGTGGCGGCGGCCAGCGACGGTCCTCCGGCGAGCGGGCGGCGTGCCGGCGAGGTAAGGCGGCGGCGGAGGAGGAGCGCTGCGGCGCGGGGGGACGAAGGGCTACGGGGCGGCGCGGTCGGGCGGCGA
>NC_057799.1:234587228-234591264 GCF_018294505.1 Triticum aestivum
TGGAGGGAGCAGGGCAGGGGTGTGTGGCGGCCCCTGGTTGGCCGGAACGGCGACCAGGTGGCGGCGCGACCTATGGGGCGGTGCCAAGTGGCGGACAGGAGGTGGCCGGCGCGGAAAACGATGGACTGGCGGCGGCTGTAGGTGGGAGGAGGCTGGCGGCGCATGGATTTCGAGGAGGGCTAGGTTTAGGCCAAAATTGGCAAGGGGAGGGGGGTTAAATACGAAAGGGGGCTAGGATTAGGGGTTTTTAGGCCATTTCGAAGCCGTTCGATCTCGATTGGACGGTCCGCAGCGGAGGGGGCTATGTAGGTGGGCTAGTGGGCTGTGTAGGAGGGTTGGGTTGAGAGGAGAGAAGAGGAATGCAGCCCGGCACGGTTTTCGAAGACCGAAAACGTTCAATGTTTGACCGGCAACGATGCCGCTATAAGTTTAACGGTTGGGCTATCAAACAAGCTCCGAATGCGACGAAATTTGACATGCGCTCTGTCTACACTATAATAAGACCGCACGCCTAGTTTCATCCAATTCCGAGAACATTTTTATGCCACTCACGAAACAAGGTCTGAGATGGCAACGGGTGCGCGTGCGAGTGTCAGATCGCGAAACGGACAACGGGGAAAAAATACCGGATGCAAATTTTTGAAAAACATGAGGATGCAATACAGATGATGACATGGCAAAGTGCGACACGCAAACAAATGACATGGCAACGACGGCGAATAACTGGGAGACACCTGGCAGATCGGATTCGGGGCATTATAACTCTCCTCTAGTAACAAGAGATCTCGTCCCGAGATCTTAGGAACGAGACGGAAGAAAAAGAGGATGAGGTGAAACAAGAGCGAAGAGAGAAGTTGAACAAAGTCGAGAGCACTCGAGCAGAAAAGAGTAATGTTGAATAAGACAAGAAGCAAAAGCTCAAGGAATAAGACTGAATCTGAAACCACTCCGGTTAGAATAAGATAGAAAAGGAATAAGAACGAAAGAATTTAGGCAACACTCCGGCTGAACCTGGAATGAATTGGACCTGGGCTTGACAAAATGGAATGATAGTTGAGGAGAGGAACAATACAATGCCTCCGGAAGAATTGAAACAGTTGAAAGAAAAGGAACGGAGAAGAAGATGACAACTTCTACCATGAATGAATTTGAAAGCATCCTTGGAAGGAAAGATTGAATGGAGTTGTTGGAAATTCAACAACAAAAAAACTGCTTGTTGTGGACTTATAGATAACATCTCAAAATAATGAGGTGATCGCCGACCACAAGCATAAAATATTAAATAGCTGAGAAGAATGAAGAAATGCAAAACTCCATTTCAAAAGAATACGGAGAATTAATTGCACCTCTAAAAGCAAGAGGAAGAAGATACTTGAGCTCCTGCAACAAGAATCTTGATCAACACTTGAAGAATGAATTAACTCATGAAGAACCGCCATGAAGAACTCCGGTAACAGAAGGATGACGAGATAAAATTGAAGGATGAAAGGGATAAGATTAAAGCCTTGCGATGATTAAGATGGAGCTTCACGACGAGACAAGCGAGAAGACTAGGGACTCCGGAAAAGAAAGATGGAAACACTTGGGATTAGAATATATTCAACATGAACAAATTTCGAATTAAGGGATTAATCAACTAGATGCAAGAAGAATATGAATTATGTTATGCGTATACTTCACCAATTAAATTGATGAGAGACCATGGATTTGCATACTACTTATTCGCGTTGGAAAAGATTAAGGGGGGATAGAGCACGAAATTTGGGAAAATCTTCATGATCCACCGGTATGATTGGGAATAACGAATGAATTGATATGATAACAACAGAAAGGATCTTGAACGAGCCACTGTAAGAATTGAAATGAATGATGAAAAGAGAATGAATCACCGGAAAGAATTAGAAAAACACGAAGACACTTGAGGGACTTTGATACCACAGAATGAAGAGGTCTCGAACTGATTACAGATTACTTGAACAAAGCACTGGAAGAATATTGAGACGAACAAAGGGGCACGGATATGGAATAATTGGAGAACGAATTTGAAAACTTATAACGAAGAGATATTCCGAAAAGATGACCTCCGGATGATCGAGATGGAAAGCAACCCCTGAAATGCGATTGAAAAGAATTGCACGACTGGAAACAATTTGAGAGGATAACATCAAGCTAGCACCGCGAATCTCCGGGAGAACGAACAAGATTTAGGGAAAACTCTACTCCGGTCTTCAAATGATGAGAATGACGACGAGAAACACCTTGAAGAATTTGATGAAACACTCCGAAAGAATAAAAAAGATGAAAGATTGAACCGAACATAAACTAATTTGGAAGCTATCTTGGAGAAGGCATCTGACTGATGAAATTCATACTTACATCAAATTTCAAAAGAACTTGAGAATACCTCCGAAAAAAACGGAAGAGTCAGGTAAGATCCTGGGAAAGACCTGTGGGTTAGGGACCACTAAAAAGAAACACTGTTGAGAGGGATTGTTGAATGAGAAATGATGCACTGGAACGATTGAAAGATTTGAATGAGGTGACAACCTCGAAATAGTTGAATGCAAACAGGAATCTCCTTAGATGTCTTCAGCACTCCGGAAGGATTAAATGGCGAGAGGCGAACGATCAGAGGGAAATATTTGAGCTGAGGGAAAGAATACGATCGACAACGAAAAACTTGAATTTGGATCCACCGGAAAGAAAATGCGACGAACAATGATGAACTAGACGAGACTTCGCCGGTTGAGACAATTGAGGAAAGACTGAAGATACTTCGCACAAATAAATTTGATGCTCGAATAGAGGCTCAGACTCCGGAATAAATGGGGTGGGGGCGGAAAAAAACACACGGGCAACTTGGATGAGGAATCGACGAATAACTTGAAGAGAAAAGCACCGGTTCAAATGATTGAGGAGAGAATGCAAAGGCTTCGCACGAGTAGGATGGATACTCGTTTTCGGACTCCGGTTCCAAGAAGAAGAAGGGGTGGGCGGGTGGGAAAAACAAGGATAACTCCGGACAGGGAAACAACGTCGAAAGAGAAAAAATTGACGACTAGTCTTGCAAAAGATGACGAGGATCGAAACCACTCAAAGAGAAATGCACCAGATTGAAAAGAGGATGGACAAGAACGAAAACTAACCGCGTGATCCTAAAGAAAAATTTGAAGGGGAAGAGAAGTAATTAGAAACACATACGTCCAGATTTCTCACCAGAGCGACGAAGGGGGCTGAGGAGTAAAAATAATCCCTACTCTCCGATATAACTAGACTCCAAAAAAGTTTTTTCCTAGACTCGAAACCGGCCAAGTACACGATCAATCAAGGGGGCTCCAATGGTCGGTCGAGGCTCTGATACCAACTTGTCACGCCCAAGATGCGACCCTATCCTAAAGGAACTCGAAGGTCCCACCAAGGAAAGAAGCGCATCTTGAAGACGCTTTTGCAAGGTGGATATCATTACATCGTACCATTACATAATAGTTGGGGATACATGTAGAAGGCACAAACGCCCCAAGAATACATCAATACATCAAACATAAGAACAACATCCGACTACGAATGAAACACAAACAGAAGCCCAAACGACATCCACCTGCTAGCCCAGACTGCCGACCAGGAACCTATCCCCTGATCGACGAAGAAGAAGAAGAAGAACTCCAAAACAAGTAAATATCGCTCACTACTGGAATCAGCTAATTTGCCATCTGCCAGCTCTTTGCCGTCTGCTAGCTGACGGCAAAGAAGCTCTTTGCCATCAGCTACCCAAAAGCAGACGGCAAAGAAACGGCAGATGGCAAAGAAGCTCTTTGCCATCTGCGAGCTCTTTGCCGTCTGCCAGCAGACGGCAAAGAATCTTTGTCGTCCGCTGGCAGACGGCAAAGAGTCAGGTGGCCCCCACCCCCCGCCCGTTTGGGAAAAACTTAACGGCCCACCTCTTTGCCGTCTGCTAGCAGACGGCAAAGAGGCAAAAAGGCGGACGGCAAAGAGAGGCGGACGGCAAAGAGGGCACTACCTAACGGCCCGTACCCCC